>NC_060196.1:16540418-16790418 GCF_021184085.1 Oncorhynchus gorbuscha | reverse complement strand
CATTCATCCAGAGGACTCTTCACTGCAGGACACACAAGTAGCTCATTTCCATAATCACGTCTCCATTGCCTATCCTGTATTTTCCCTCAGTGAGTGAAATAACCTGGCTTCCCCATGGTTGTTTAGCAGACAATTTCATTAAAAGTGATTTACTGTACAGAGGTGTCAACATTTCATACTTTTAGTAAGCTATATGTGGTTCATCCTGGAAACAAACCCACAACCATGGGGTTCGTAAAGCAAGGGTACAAGTTTAGATAACACACCTTTCTGACATGTAGGATATCAGTAGTTGTGGAGGAATCATGTCAGTAGTAGTGGAGGGAATCATGTCAGTAGTAGTGGAGGGAATCATGTCAGTAGTAGTGGAGGGAATCATGTCAGTAGTAGTGGAGGGAATCATGTCAGTAGTAATGGAGATAATCATGTCAGTAGTAATGGAGGGAATCATGTCAGTAGTAGTGGAGGGAATCATGTCAGTAGTAGTAGAGGGAATCATGTCAGTAGTAATGGAGGAAATCATGTCAGTAGAAGTGGAGGGAATCATGTCAGTAGCAGTGGAAGGGAATAATGTCAGTAGCAGTGGAAAGTATCATGGCAGTAGCAGTGGAGGGAATATTGTCAGTAGTAGTTGAGTTAATCTTAGTAGCAGCAGGAAATGGCTGTTAAATCTGACATTTGTTCCATGTTTGCTTACTGAATGTGGCCCTACTGTTGCCAGTGCCACAGTCAAACACTTTGTATATGTGGTCCATGCAGGAATCAAGCCCACAACACTGGTGTTGTCAGCGACATGGTTTAACCCACTAAACCATTGGGTCCATGCGGTTCCACAAGGGTCTGGACTAAACAGACACTGATTGGGAGCCATCATGGCAGTACATGCTGTTCTGTTCTGTCAGGGCCATGTTGATATACAGGGTTGAACTTTACTAGGGTACTACTACTACTACTACTACTCTGTTTCCTGCTGCTATTGAGATGAACTCCACTACTCCTCTGTTGCTGCTGCTGTTGAGATTAACTCCACTACTACTCGGTTGCTGCTGCTGTTGAGATTAACTCCACTACTCCTCTGTTGCTGCTGCTGTTGAGATTAACTCCACTACTACTCTGTTGCTGCTGCTGTTGAGATTAACTCCACTACTACTCTGTTTCCTGCTGCTGTTGAGATTAACTCCACTACTACTCTGTTTGCTGCTGCTGTTGAGATTAACTCCACTACTACTCTGTTGCTGCTGCTGTTGAGATTAACTCCACTACTACTCTGTTTCCTGCTGCTGGTGAGATTAACTCCACTACTACTCTGTTGCTGCTGCTGTTGAGATTAACTCCACTACTACTCTGTTTCCTGCTGCTGTTGAGATTAACTCCACTACTACTCTGTTGCTGCTGCTGTTGAGATTAACTCCACTACTACTCTGTTGCTGCTGCTGTTGAGATTAACTCCACTACTACTCTGTTGCTGCTGCTGTTGAGATTAACTCCACTACTACTCTGTTTCCTGCTGCTGTTGAGATTAACTCCACTACTACTCTGTTGCTGCTGCTTTTGAGATTAACTCCATTAATACTCGGTTTCCTGCTGCTGGTGAGATTAACTCCATTAATACTCAGTTTCCTTCTGCTGTTGAGATTAACTCCACTACTACTCTGTTGCTGCTGCTGTTGAGATTAACTCCACTACTACTCTGTTTCCTGCTGCTGTTGAGATTAACTCCACTACTACTCTGTTGCTGCTGCTGTTGAGATTAACTCCACTACTACTCTGTTTCCTGCTGCTGTTGAGATTAACTCCACTACTACTCTGTTTCCTGCTGCTGTTGAGATGAACTCCACTACTATTCTGTTGCTGCTGCTGTTGAGATTAACTCCACTACTACTCTGTTTCCTGCTGCTGTTGAGATTAACTCCACTACTACTCTGTTGCTGCTGCTGTTGAGATTAACTCCACTACTACTCTGTTGCTGCTGCTGTTGAGATTAACTCCACTACTACTCTGTTTCCTGCTGCTGTTGAGATTAACTCCACTACTACTCTGTTGCTGCTGCTGTTGAGATTAACTCCACTACTACTCTGTTTCCTGCTGCTGTTGAGATTAACTCCACTACTACTCTGTTGCTGCTGCTGTTGAGATTAACTCCACTACTACTCTGTTTCCTGCTGCTGTTGAGATTAACTCCACTACTACTCTGTTGCTGCTGCTGTTGAGATTAACTCCACTACTACTCTGTTTCCTGCTGCTGTTGAGATTAACTCCACTACTACTCTGTTGCTGCTGCTGTTGAGATTAACTCCACTACTACTCTGTTGCTGCTGCTGTTGAGATTAACTCCACTACTACTCTGTTGCTGCTGCTGTTGAGATTAACTCCACTACTACTCTGTTTCCTGCTGCTGTATGAATTAGGAAACTAGCCAACCAATCGTTGCGGTCCAGTTTTCGTAAAGGAGTCCTCTCCTTGACCGATTAATCGGAATGGCCGGTTAATTAGGGTGGGTTTCAAGTTTTCATAACAATCAGTAATCAGCATTTTTGGACGCCAATTTGTGCTGATTATATTGCAATCCACGAGGAGACTGCGGAGCAGGCTGGCCACCTGTTACGCGAGTGCAGGCAGAAAGGAGCCATGGTCAGTTGCTAGCTAGCATTAACCTCATTTTATAAAAACAATAAATCTTAACATAATCACTACACATGGTTGATGATATTACTAGTTTAACTAGCTTGTCCTGCGTTGCATATAATCAATGTGGTGCCTGAAACTGCGTCACTTCTCTTGCGTTCTGTGTAAGCAGAGTCAGGGTATATGAAGCAGTTTGGGTCACCTAGCTCGTTGTGAACTGTGTGAGGACCATTTCTTCCTAACAAAGACTGTAATTAATTTGCCAGAATATTACATAATTATGACATAACATTGAAGGTTGTGTAATGTCACAGCAATATTTAGACTGATGGATGCCACCCGTTAGATAAAATACGGAACAGTTCCGTATTTCACTGAAAGAATAAACATTTTGTTTTCAAAATGATAGTTTCCGTATTTGACCATATTAATAACCTAAGGCTCGTGTTTCTGTGTGTTTATTATATTATAATTAAGTCTATGATTTCATATTTGACAGAGCAGTCTGACTGAGTAGTGGTAGGCAGCAGCTGGCTCGTAAGCATTCATTCAAACCACACTTTCCTGGGTAGCTAGGCTGTGAGCGGCGTGTATATGAATGGTTCAGTTCAGAATGGGTAGCTAGGCTGTGAGTGGCGTGTATATGAATGGTTCAGTTCAGAATGGGTAGCTAGGCCGTGAGTGGCGTGTATATGAATGGTTCAGTTCAGAATGGGTAGCTAGACTGTGAGTGGCGTGTACATGAATGGTTCAGTTCAGAATGGGTAGCTAGGCTGTGAGCGTCGTGTACATGAATGGTTCTGTTCAGAATGGGTAGCTAGGCTGTGAGTGGCGTGTACCTGAATGGTTCAGTTCAGAATGGGTAGCTAGGCTGTGAGTGGCGTGTACATGAATGGTTCAGTTCAGAATGGGTAGCTAGGCTGTGAGTGGCGTGTACATGAAGGGTTCAGTTCAGAATGGGTAGCTAGGCTGTGAGTGGCGTGTACATGAATGGTTCAGTTCAGAATGGGTAGCTAGGCTGTGAGTGGCGTGTATATGAATGGTTCAGTTCAGAATGGGTAGCTAGGCTGTGAGTGGCGTGTACATGAATGTTTCAGTTCAGAATGGGTAGCTAGGCTGTGAGTGGCGTGTATATGAATGGTTCAGTTCAGAATGGGTAGCTAGGTTGTAAGCAGAGTGTACATGAATGGTTCAGTTCAGAATGGGTAGCTAGGCTGTGAGTGGCGTGTACATGAATGGTTCAGTTCAGAATGGGTAGCTAGGCTGTGAGTGGAGTGTATATGAATGGTTCAGTTCAGAATGGGTAGCTAGGTTGTGAGCGGCGTGTACATGAATGGTTCAGTTCAGAATGAGTAGCTAGACTGTGAGCGGCGTGTACATGAATGGTTCAGTTCAGAATGGGTAGCTAGGCTGTGAGCGGCGTGTACATGAATGGTTCAGTTCAGAATGAGTAGCTAGGCTGTGAGCGGCGTGTACATGAATGGTTCAGTTCAGAATGGGTAGCTAGGCTGTGAGCGGCGTGTACATGAATGGTTCAGTTCAGAATGGGTAGCTAGGCTGTGAGCGGCGTGTACATGAATGGTTCAGTTCAGAATGAGTAGCTAGGCTGTGAGCGGCGTGTACATGAATGGTTCAGTTCAGAATGAGTAGCTAGGCTGTGAGCGGCGTGTACCTGAATGGTTCAGTTCAGAATGGGTAGCTAGGCTGTGAGCGGCGTGTACATGAATGGTTCAGTTCAGAATGAGTAGCTAGGCTGTGAGCGACGTGTACATGAATGGTTCAGTTCAGAATGGGTAGCTAGGCTGTGAGTGGCGTGTACCTGAATGGTTCAGTTCAGAATGGGTAGCTAGGCTGTGAGCGGCGTGTACATGAATGGTTCAGTTCAGAATGAGTAGCTAGGCTGTGAGCGGCGTGTACATGAATGGTTCAGTTCAGAATGGGTAGCTAGGCTGTGAGCGGCGTGTACATGAATAGTTCAGTTCAGAATGAGTAGCTAGGCTGTGAGCGGCGTGTACATGAATGGTTCAGTTCGGAATGGGTAGCTAGGCTGTGAGCGGCGTGTACAGGCTTCATTCCACAAACATCTGGGTCCTGAGTGATGAGTGCTGGGCTTGGCGTCCCACGGAGCATTGAGTGGCTTAGGGAGACAGCTCCAATACAGTTAGATAACAGGAAGTAATTTCCCCCTCTCTCTAGCCAACGCTGGGCTAATGTTAACACCTGCCTCCCGTCGCCACAGAAACCTCATTGCGGACTCATATTGGGGTTTATTGGCACTCTGATAGCTCTTAACTTCCCAGGGCCAGATATGCTTCCTCATTGTGCCAAACCAAAGCCTACACTTTTGATTAGCATGCTACGAAACTCGTCTGACGCAAATAAGACCCGGGTTCTGACTCCCAGCGTCAGTCACGCCGTCCACTGTTCACTAGAGCTATAATATAGGCCTACTAATGGCAGAGTGACTGGCCACAGCCATAACAGGTTCAGTTCACACTTCCAGTGAGTTTCAACTTTCAGCGAGTTAGAAGTAGGCTACACGAATAAAAAAATCAGCTTATAAGTTATGGTGACTTACAGTGAGGCTGTTCAATAATTCAAAATGTGTACACTCAGAGTTTGGTAAATATACAAGAGTATTTGCAGAGAGGGCTGAGGCAAATGTCAGATATCGAGGAAACTTTTGAAACACTGAAGTTGTGCTTACATGGATTAAATGTGCATTAAGGATTCTGTAACATTCAGAGAGGAGGCAGCCTAAAAATGTCCCCATCCCTTCTCATTACTGGAGCTAATATGCCACCTCTGCAGTGGCCCAGATTCACATGAGCAGGAGTGTGTGCGTCGCACGGCCAGAGAAGGCCGATCAAAGTAGGATCGGGAACATGTGTGAAGCCTCGGGGGCAGTCTAACAGATTCCCCGGCATACACACGCATGTATACATACATAACCACACACAAACATACACACACGTACACACACTCGCACACGCATACACAGATGTGCCCTTTCTCTTTCTCTCCCTTCCTCT
This sequence comes from Oncorhynchus gorbuscha, assembly GCF_021184085.1. Taxonomy (NCBI): domain Eukaryota; kingdom Metazoa; phylum Chordata; class Actinopteri; order Salmoniformes; family Salmonidae; genus Oncorhynchus; species Oncorhynchus gorbuscha. The sequence continues at coordinate 16,784,761 of NC_060196.1, read as the reverse complement.
CTTTAAAGCACTCTCTCTCTCTGTCTCTCTCTGTCTCTCTCTCTCTCTCTCTCTCTCTCTCTCTCTCTCTCTCTCTCTCTCTCTCTCTCTCTCTCTCTCTCTCTCTCTCTCTCTCTCTCTCTCTCTCTCTCTCTCTCTCTCTCTCTCTCTCTCTCTCTCTCTCTCTCTCTCTCTCTCTCTCTCTCTCTCTCTCTCTCTCTCTCTCTCTCTCTCTCTCTGTCTCTCTCTCTCTCTCTCTCTGTCTCTCTCTGTCTCTCTCTCTCACTCTCTCTCTCTCGCTGTCTCTCTCTGTCTCTCTGTCTCTCTCTCTCTCTCTCTCTCTCTCTCTCTCTCTCTCTCTGTCTCTCTGTCTCTCTGTCTCTCTCTCTCTCTCTCTCTCTCTCTCTCTCTCTCTCTCTCTCTCTCTCTCTCTCTCTCTCTCTCTCTCTCTCTCTCTCTCTCTCTCACGGCGTTCATCTGTTGAAGGAAGAGAGTCGGACCGAAATGCAGCGTGTTGGTTACTCATGACTTTAATGAAGTAATCGCGGTACATGAAATAACTGATACAAAATACAAAAACAACAAAACGGAACGTGAAACTATTACAGCCTATCTGGTGAACACTACACAGAGACAGGAACAATCACCCACGAAATACACAGTGAAACTCAGGCTCCCTAAATACGGTTCACAATCAGAGACAACGAGAATCACCTGACTCTGATTGAGAATCGCCTCAGGCAGCCAAGCCTATACAACACCCCTAATCAGCCGTGATCCCAAAAACTACAAACCCCAATACAAACACAACACATAACCCATGTCACACCCTGGCCTGACCAAAATATATAACGAAAACACAAAACATATTGACCAAGGCGTGACACTCTCTCTCTCTCTCTCTCTCTCTCTCTCTCTCTCTCTCTCTCTCTCTCTCTCTCTCTCTCTCTCTCTCTCTCTCTCTCTCTCTCTCTCTCTCTCTCTCTCTCTCTCTCTCTCTCTCTCTCTCTCTCTCTCTCTCTCTCTCTCTCTCTCTCTCTCTCTCTCATACACATGTGTACACATAAACTCGCACATACCTTGCGAGTTCAAAGTAAAAGACTGCTGATTTGAGCGCGAGGTTGCAAAGCAACAACCTCAAGCTTGTAGCCCACATGAGAGCCCTAGACGAAGAAAAACAGATTGTGTAGCTAGAGAGAGAGAGAGAGAGAGAGAGAGAGGAGAAAACCAGCAGGTATGAAACTAATAGCTCTCGAGATCATAATGAAATTTGTTGGCTCCGATGACATCCGCCCGAGCTTCTCCTGGACATGCTCTAAGTGCAATTTCAGCGAAACACGCCTCGAATTAGTCGAAATTACAACGTGTCAATTTCCTGCCTGTGTCCTGCTGCACGAGTCAATGACTAGCCTATCAGATGGTAACATCTTTCACAGGCGTTTCTCTCAACTCAACACAACCCCACCCACTCACCTCCTCAGCTAGCTGCTGGCTGCTAAGACAGACTTCAAACTTCAAAGACCAAAGTGACAGGCTTAATCAAAGTTGTGCCACCATACAGTGTGACACTTGTGTTAGCTACCGTACAGTGTAGCCTGGAGCAGGATGCTCCTTCCACTGTTGCAGATCAGGCATATGGCGAACATAAGCTGTTTTGGGGGTCCCTCGGAGCTAACCACTAGCTTGACATTCCTTATGAATCATTTCTGAAGTAAGCATCTATATAAAGCCTTAGAAAGGGCTTATGAAGGCTGAAATCAGCTATGTAGCCTAACAAAGGGTTTATGAAGGCTGAAATCAGCTATGTAGCCTAACAAAGGGTTTATGAGGGCTGAAATCAGTTATGTAGCCTAACAAAGGGTTTACGAAGGCAGAAATCAGCTATGTACCCTAACAAAGGGTTTATGAAGGCTGAAATCAGCTATGTAGCCTAACAAAGGGCTTATGAAGGCTGAAATCAGCTATGTGGCCTAACAAAGGGCTTATGAAGGCTGAAATCAGCTATGTAGCCTAACAAAGGGTTTATGAAGGCTGAAATCAGCTATGTAGCCTAACAAAGGGCTTATGAAGGCTGAAATCAGCTATGTGGCCTAACAAAGGGCTTATGAAGGCTGAAATCAGCTATGTGGCCTAACAAAGGGCTTATGAAGTAGTCATTTTGCCTTTTACAAGTTGTACTTCATTTAATGCATGACCTCTTCATCTTTAACGTACGGCTGACTGTGCAGGTGCACAGTGAGAGGTGTAGGGTCCGCCCCAAATAATCTACACAGTGCCCTATTGTTGACCAGAGGTAGTGCCCTAAAAAGGGAATAGTGGGCCATTTTAGGACACACTCATGAAGTAATGTAACAATCTGTCAGGCCTCTCCTTTTGAAGAACCATTAAAGAGAAATCCCTCCCTTTATTGCTTTCCTATAACAGATATTATGCCATAAAGATTTCCCTTTTACAGCGTCACTCATTACAGAATAGAAGGACCAACGCACGACAATGGGAGATTCAAATTGCTTTCCGTATTCGTAATTCCCTTTTCCCCCCAACAAATTGATCAAGTTTGAACCAATAACAAAAACAGATGTCTGGTGACAAGCAATTCTATCCGGGCAACGCAAAATTGTCTCTCGACTGGATTACTTAGTAATTGAAAATAGGCTGCTTTCCAAATGGCTCCCTATTCCCTACATACAGTAGTGCACTACTTTTGACCAGGGAATTATATAGAGAATAGGGTGCCATAGGAGACGCACAATAAACTTAACTGAAAATATGATGTTGAGTCCAGGTAGGAGAATTGGATGGTGGAGATGCTTGAGGAGTTTTATAGCTTGTTGATTTATTTCAAAGACAAGCTCATATACACAGACCCACACTGAATTCCCTCTGAACATCCAATACATGTTTTAAATCAGTACTAGAAATACACTGGTCACATCTCAGGCTTTTGTCTTCTCCATAGAGGACGCACACCCTAATTGACTCATATGTGACTGTGAGAGTCAACTAAGTCTAATTGACTCTTATGTGACTATGTGAGAGTCAACTAAGTCTAATTGACTCTTATGTGACTACGCAAGAGTCAACTCAGTTGTCTCCTGCAGCTCACTGACTACTTTCCAGTACACACTAATACATGTTCTCACCTATTGTAATGATTCACTTTGAAACACAACAAAGGCAGCACCAGACCCTCAGAGCCCCTCAGTCTCTTTGAAGTAAACACAACAAGGCATACCTAGCACACACACTAGCACACACACTAGCACACACACTAGCACACACACTAGCACACACACTGGCACACACACTGGCACACACACTAGCACACACACTAGCACACACTAGCACACACACTAGCACACACACTGGCACACACACTAGCACACACACTGGCACACACACTAGCACACACACTGGCACACACACTAGCACACACACTAGCACACACACACTAGCACACACACTGGCACACACACTGGCACACACACTGGGACACACACTAGCACACACACTAGCACACACACTAGCACACACACTGGCACACACACTAGCACACACACTAGCACACACACTAGCACACTCACTGGCACCCACACTAGCACACACACTAGCACACACACTAGCACACACACTAGCACACACACTAGCACACACACTGGCACACACACGAGCACACACACTAGCACACACTCAAACTGAACCATCCCCCTTCTAACAATATAGGGGGTAATTCTCACAGAGCTTGAAACCAGCCAGCCATCTGCCCCTTTGAAAAGACGTTGTTGTATTTCTCACACGAGGGGAAATCAGTAAAGAGCACCTGCTGTCTCTCCTCGCATGGCCCTTCGTCTCAGCGGCAGAGGCAGACGCAGATGATTCATGATGAATATTTTTTAAGAAAGGAAGGAAGGGAGCATAAAAAGGCTCCATTAGAGCTGTACTGACATCCTGTTGGCTGGGCTCGCAGGAATTAAAAGGGCAATCTGAGGTAGTCCCGATATTAAGCTTTCCAATTGCAAACAAAAAATTACAAAGGTTATAAATGTATTTGAGATACTGTTTATACTTAGATTTCCCTGTCTTCTGGAAAGCCTACGTAGAAATCAGGCCAAATGAGCACGGCCGTCACTTATCCAAGTTAATGGAGAACATTTAGTGGTTAAATCGTATTAACCAGACGAGAGAAAAATAGAATTACTGTTGGGTTTTTCAATTCTAAACCAAGAGCATGAAATTACATATGGCAAGCTGTGTTCTAAGGATTGGATTTTGGACAAGATTTCGGATTTCTGGGTTTTGGGAACAGAATGATTTGGTCTGACAAGCAAATGTGCTGTCATTCAGTCAGGGTGTGACAAATGTGCTGTCATTCAGTCAGGGTGTGACAAATGTATTGTCACTTCAACAGCATCACAGCCAAATTGTTGGTATAATTGTGTCATAAGAAGCTATATACACAGAATAAAAGCTTTTTACAGATAGGAATCCATTAAATTGCTGTTCCCACTACGTCCAGTAGCCTTTGCCTTTTTGGTGTGTGTGTTTAAGAGTCCTTCATTTGGTCGGGTACCACGGGTACTCAATCAGCTGGCGGGTGGTATGAAAACTTTCCCTCAACCCGTGGGTCGGTTCGCAATTCAGAACAATTATAATGCGGGTTGGAAATATTTTAAATCAAGATCATAGCAAAATGAAAGGACGATAACTTATTCAGCATGCAGCTGTAGGCAGCCCACTCACTGTTGCATTGTGTGCCTAGCAACCGGACTAAACAAACACGCAGTGCCCATGCTTCAGCTCCATAGTCCCTAAACGGAGTGAGGTTCACTGCAGTCACGTGGGTCGTACTGGGGGGGGGGGGGTAAGGATGTAAAAATCACAAGCAAATTGCCGCCCTTTCAAATTGCCTTGTAAAATCTTGTTCATTCTCTGAATTAAATACAATGACTGATTGTCTCATACAACAAGCTTTGGTGATGTGGTTATCAAACTACTGCATATCCCTTAAAAATATACATTTTTTTGGTGCAGGGTGTGCTAATAGCATGTTAACGCTTCAGACAAACTGGTAGAGTAGCTAGCATAGATAGCCATCGCTAGCATTCATTGATTGAAGTTGAAGTAACTTTTGAGTGTAATGGAAGTCGGAAGTTTTACATACACTCAGGTTGGAGTCATTAAAACCTTGTTTTTTCAACCACTCCACAAATTTCTTGTGAACAAACTATAGTTTTGGCAAGTCGGTTAGGACATCTACTTCGTGCATGACACAAGTCATTTGTCAAACAATTGTTTACAGACAGATTATTTCACTTATAATTCACTGTATCACGATTCCAGTGGGTCAGAAGTTCACATACACTAAGTTGACTGTGCCTTTAAACAGCTTGAAAAATTCCAGAATGTTGTCCTGCCTTTAGAAGCTTCTGACATCCTTTTTGACATAATTTGAGTCAATTGGCGGTGTACCTGTGGATGTATTTCAAGGCCTACCTTCAAACTCAGTGCCTCTTTGCTTAACATCATGGGGAAATCAAAAGAAATCAGCCAAGAACTCAGAAAGGTTCATCCTTGGGAGCAATTTCCAAATGCCTGAAGGTTCATCTGTACAAACAATAGTACGCAAGTATAAACACCATGGGACCACGCAGCCATCATACCGCTCAGGAAGGAGATGCATTCTGTCTCTTAGAGATGAACATACTTTGGTGTGAAAAGTGCAAATCAATCCCAGAACAACAGCAAAGGGCCTTGTGAAGATGCTGGAGGAAACAGGTACAAAAGTATCTATATCCACAGTAAAATGAGTCCCATATCGACGTAACTTGAAAGGACGCTCAGCAAGGAAGAAGCAACTGCTCCAAAACTGTAATAAAAAAAGCCAGACTATGGTTTGCAACTGCACATGGGGACAAAGACCATACTTTTTGGAGAAATGTCTGAGGAATCAAAAATAGAACTGTTTGGCCATAATAGCCATTGTTATGTTTGGAGACAAAAGGGGAGGTTTGCAAGCCGAAGAACAACATCCCAACCATGAAGCACAGGGGTGGCAGCATCATGTTGTGGGGGACTGGTGCAATTCACAAAATAGATGGCATCATGAAGGTGGAAAATTATGTTGATATATTGAAGCAACATCTCAAGACATCAGTTAAAGTAAAACTGCCGGGTTAGCGTGTCTGCTATGGGAAGCCCAATAGGCTCTAGGTCATGATGCTATAGCTAGTGAGCCCACCATATCCCCGCTCGGTCTCAAGCGCACAGACAGACAGACAGACAGACAGACAGACAGACAGACAGACAGACAGACAGACAGACAGACAGACAGACAGACAGACAGACAGACAGACAGACAGACAGACAGACAGACAGACAGACAGACAGACAGACAGACAGACAGACAGACAGACAGACAGACAGACAGACAGACAGACAGACAGACAGACAGACAGACAGACAGACAGACAGACAGACAGACAGACAGACAGACAGACAGACAGACAGACAGACAGACAGACAGACAGACAGACAGAGTGTGTCTTTGCTGGGTGATTCCCCTCAGGGTTCATTCTAGCTGGAGAGAAAAGAAGTGAGAACTAGGAGACCGAAAGAATCCTAGCATGTCGTCTCACCCGGGAGACACCCACAGTCTCTCTCTTCTCTTTCTGTGCTCTCTTTCCTCTCTCTTATAGCGTTTCTCTTTATTAGGCTAACCCTTAATGCTGAGACAATGTCATACTGCAAGACACATGATCCAGCACAGTCACCTGTACATGGAAAACAGGGCATGAGTGAGTGATTGATTGACAGACACAGTACAGCTCTAAAGTGAGCATATTGCCGGCCTTGGTGTGTCTGTGCAGTCAGTAGAGAATACGGGATATATCAACACAAAAAGATTGCATATATATATCCTGTCGTAAACAATAGAGAAGTTAATGCACTAGGGCACTAGGGCCCGCTCACTGCGGGGGACGAGCTGAGAGCTGAGCCAGTACTGAGGGGCCACACTGGACCCTGATCTATAGCGCGTCTGTGTGTATCTGCCACAGTGAGAGTCTGGAATTGTGTGTGGGTGTGTGGCAGTCATTGCGTCTGTGTGTGTCTAGAGACCGTGACGCTGCAGCAGGCAGGATGGACAATGGGGGGGGGCAACACTACATCTGAGCCCTACAGGGAGATTTGCCTCAGATGGAATCAAAAGAACAACAAGGCGTCCCAGGTACGGGGCGGATAAAGAGAACAGCAGATAGATAGATAGAGAGAGACAGAGAGGTAGAGAGGGATAGAGGCAGGGTGAGGGAGGGAGGGAGGGAGGGAGGGAGGGAGGGAGGGAGGGAGGGAGGGAGGGAGGGAGGGAGGGAGGGAGGGAGGGAGGGAGGGAGGGAGGGAGGGAGGGAGGGAGGGAGGGAGGGAGGGAGGGAGGGATGCCAATATAGCACATTTAATTGAAATGAGATGGAGCGAGAGAGAGAGAGAGAGAAAGAGTGGAGTTGCTCAGAGAAGTGACTGAGCATCACAGGGATTAGCATAGCGAGAAAGTGAGTGTCCCCAAACGGAACCCCATTTCCTACATAGCTCTGTGGGCTCTGGTGAAAAGTAGCTAGCACATTATGAAAGGAATGAGATTCAGACTTATGCTGAACGATTGTACTGTGAATGCTATTTGTGAGACGTCAGAAAGAAAAAGTGACCCTGACCCAGCTCTACTTAGCCTTCTGTGAATCATAGAAAGACCCTGGTTACTCTCTAGGCCTAGATCTAGCCAACGAGTCTGTTTTTAAAGGTCAGAATATCAAATCAAATCAAATGTATTTATATAGCCCTTCGTACATCAGCTGATATCTCAAAGTGCTATACAGAAACCCAGCCTAAAACCCCAAAACAGCAAGCAATGCAGGTGTAGAAGCACGGTGGCTAGGAAAAACTCCCTAGAAAGGCCAAAACCTAGGAAGAAACCTAGAGAGGAACCAGGCTATGTGGAATATCCATTTGTATTCCCGGAGTGGGTGAATGACAGACGGGCACTGGAAAGAGAGAGAGCGAGAGACGGACGTGTCAGTTCAAATCTGGTATTCCATGGATACATGGAAGAGAGGACTTGTATTAAGAAAGAGTCGGTACTGTATAAGTTGAAACTAATTAGCCCCTGGTGGACCTTCAGATCATAGAGATGCAACATAATTGTGTTCTATTTCATTCTGAGCTTCAACTTCTCCCAAACATCACACAGGTCAGTACTGGGCCACTCTGTTCCTAAGAAGGATTGGTAGTGACCGTGGGATATATCCCAAATGGCACACTATTCCCTATATAGTGCACTGGTCAAACGTAGTGCACCGTGTAGGGAATAGGGGGGGAATTAGATGGAGGCATCACCATGGCAGGGGAGCAAAAATAACTTTGAATGACAACAACTTCTCTCTTCATCTTCCTCTCTCTACAACACCAAGTATGTTAACGGAGGGTGAAACCTCACCCTTTTACAGAAAAGAACATAATGATCATCGTATGGCTTATAATAGTTACATCACACAGTAAGCACAGTGCTAGAAGTCCTGTTTAAAAGTCACTTGATTTGAAAGTCTGTGGCCGTATGTATCAAGCGTCTCTAAATAGGAGTGCTGATTCAGGATACATTTAACCTTTTAGATCACGATGGATAAGGTTACATGGACACTTAATTATGATTTTTTTTTGCATGGTTGGTTGCGTTGTTCGTAACTTGTTTTGTACATAATGTTGCTGCTACCGTCTCTTATGATCGAAAAGAGCTTCTGGACATCAGACCTGCGATTGTTCACCTCAAAATGGACGAAGAGGTATTCTTCAATGAGTCAGACAGGAGTGATATAATACAGACCCCAGGCCCAGATCCCCATTATTCGCTGGAGAAGTAAACGTAGATTTTGCAAAAAGATCTCAGGGTGCCTTGTGAGGATCAGGCAACGAGTGGCTAATCTGCCCATGCCTTCCGTCCTGCTAGCAAACGTTCAATTGCTGGAAAATAAATGGGGCAAACTGAAAGCACGTTTATGCTGCCAACGGGACATTAAAAACTGTAATATCTTATGTTTCACCGAGTCGTGGCTGAACGAGGACATTAAGAACATACAGGTCCTCAGATCCTCAAAAGATTTTACAGCTGCACCCCCAAGAGCATCCTGACGGGTTACATCATTGACTGATATGTTAACTGCTCGGCCTCTGACAGCAAGGCACTACAGAGGGTAGTGCATACACCCAGTACATCACCGGGGCCAAGCTTCCTGCCATCCGAGACCTCTATGTAAGGCGGTGTCAGAGGAAGGCCCTAAAAATTGTCAAAGGGTCCAGCCAGCCTAGTCATAGACTGTTCTCTCTGCTACCGCATGGCAAGCGGTACCGGAGCACCAATTCTAGGTCCAAGAGGCTCCTAAATAGCTCCTACCCCAAGCCATAAGGCTCCTGAACAGCCAATTAAATGGCAACCCAGACTATTTGCACCCCCCCCTGTTCTATTGTGACAAAATTAACAAATAAAATTTGATTTAGACAGGGGGGACCTGATCTAAGCTCAACACTCTGTATACTAGGCTGTAGGCTCTTGGCCTACTGTAGCAACTCAATTGAGATGTGCAGCCTATCTTTAGTGCACATATGTCAGAGTCAAGGCCCGCGGGCCACATCCGGCCCGCGAGAAGGTTTTTTACGGCCCCTGGGATGATCTTGATTTATTATTAGAACCGGCCCGCAGACCGCAGCAAGCCGGCAGCCCGCAGATCTTTTACACGCACCAATACTACATTTCCCACAATGCAACGGTGACGCACCGAGCAGTAGGCTGCTTCATTTCAATATTTATTGGCACAGCAGTTGTCAGCATCACAGTAAAATTAACTTTCAGATACCCATCAAAAATGGCAAAACGGAAGGTGGACACTGAGAACCGGGGGTTTCAAACAAGGTGGGAGTCGGAGTATTTGTTCACGGAGGTAGCTGGAAAACCTGTGTGTCTTCTGTGTGGAGAAAGTGTGGCGGTACTGAAAGAGTATAATCTGAGACGACATTATGAAACGAAACACGCGGACAAAAACAAGAATATGGACATGGAACAAAGGCTACAAAAGGCAGAGGAATTAAAACGAGGCCTCAAATCTCGACAGGCTCTGTTCAAAAAAGCCAAATCACAAGGCCAGGCTGCTGTCAAGGCCAGTTTTATTTTGGCAGAAGAGATCGCTAAATCAGCCCGGCCATTTACGGAGGGGGATTTCATCAAAAACTGCATGATTAAAGTTTGTGACGAAGTTTGCCCAGAAAAAAGGCAACTCTTTTTAAATGTGAGTCTGAGCAGAAACACCATTGCCGAGAGAGTAGACCAGTTGTCCATCAATCTAAAAGAGCAGCTTGTGAAAAAGGGAAAAGATTTCATTGCATATTCCTTGGCTGTGGATGAGAGCACCGACATTTCTGACATTGCCCAGTTGTCAATTTTCATCCGCGGAGTGGACTCCAGCCTAAGCGTGACAGAGGAGTTTTTGGCTTTACGTCCTATGCATGGCACAACTACGGGGCATGATTTGTATGAAGAGGTGTCAAGATGTGTAAATGAGATGGAGCTGCCTTGGGAAAAACTTGTGGGTTTGACAACCGACGGAGCACCTGCGATGTGTGGACACAGGAGCGGACTGGTGGCAAAGATACGGGAAAAGATGCAAGAGGAAAACGCGACAGGTGAGCTGACAGCTTATCATTGTATCATACACCAGGAAGCGTTGTGCGGTAAAGCCTTGAAAATGGAGCATGTAATGAGCATCATCACGCGCACAGTTAACTTTATCAGAGCCAAAGGTTTGAATCACCGCCAGTTCAAGGCATTTCTGACGGAGTTAGAAACGGAGCATGGTGATTTGCCTTATCACACAGAGGTGCGATGGCTAAGCCAGGGAAAGGTGCTTCAAAGATGTTTCGAGCTTCGTGAGGAGATTTGTCTGTTCTTGGACAGCAAAGGGAAAGACACAACACAACTCTGAGACGAAATGTTTCTGTGTGAAATGGCTTTTCTGTGTGACATTACGAGTCATCTGAATGCAATGAACTTGCAGCTGCAGGGTCGGGATCGTGTCATCTCTGATATGTACAGTACAGTGAAGGCATTTAAAACCAAACTGACTCTGTGGGAGACGCAGATGCGGAAAGAAAATTTGAGCCACTTTCCCAGCTGCCAGACCATGAAAGAGAAGCTCTCTACCAGTGCGTTCCCGAGCGCACAGTTGGCTGATAAAATAGGTATGCTTGCCGCTGACTTTCGACGCCGATTTGCTGACTTTGAAGCACAAAAAGCAGGTTGGAACTGCTCGGTAACCCATTTGCTGTTGACGTGGAAAGCTCACCACCAAACCTCCAAATGGAGTTGATTGACCTCCAATGCAATGATGCACTGAGGGCAAAATATGCGGCAGTGGGTGCTGCGGAGTTCGCCCATTTCCTCCCCGACACAATGCCCCAGCTGCGCATCCAGGCTGCTCAAACGTTGTCTATGTTTGGCAGCACATACCTGTGTGAACAACTGTTTTCTTTGATGAACTTGAACAAAACATCACACAGAAGTCGACTTACTGCTGAACACCTCCACTCAATTCTGAGGATTTCCTCAGCTCAGAGCCTTACCCCGAACATTGATGAACTTGTGGAAAAGATGGGACACCACCAAGTATCACCCTCAACCTCAAACAAGTGAACATTACTGTGCAATCACATATTTAGAGTTTTTACTCAGTTCAAGTTTAAAAGTTAAAGTTTAATATTTGTTTTCACTGCATGTTACTTCTCCTTAAACAAAGTGTTGTTTTTGATTAATAGATTTTTGCACTTTATTTTATTGTATTTCAATCCAATTATATTTTTAAAATATTTCAGTTGAGTGGATGATAGAAAATTGCTATTATTGTTTTTTTCTTTGAAGTAAATTTAGCCCACTTTTGCTAAAATAGAAAATATAGGCTACTGATGGTGCCTTGAATACCGGTTTCTTTCATTTAATGTTCATGTTATGGGGATTTTTATATAAAGGAAATTTGTCTTTTGTGTCTGTTGAAAATTAAAGATTACTGACAGAGCCATAAGAAAATATTGCTTTATTTATCTGATCATATTGGAATATATTTGTTAGGTTTTCAGTAGGTTCAATTAGGTTCACTAGACTATATGCGTCATTTAAAAATTTTTCAATGAACATTCGAACAGTCCGGCCCTCGGCTTGTAGCTAAATTTTTTATTTGGCCCTCCGTCCATTTGACTTTGACACCCCTGCTTTAGTGTATTAAGTAGTGGAAATGTGTTTGGAAATGTGTTTTCTGACTTTCCAACCCCCCCCCAGACACACACACACACACGTTGAGATACACAGGGTCAGCAGCAGCAATTGCTGGGGGGGTTAAGTGCCTTTCTTAAGGGAACAGCGGCAGGAGATGGTAATTGGGATCAGACACCAGCAGTTTTCCATCTGCCAGTTCAGTTCCATTCTCATTTTTGTGTTGCCCGGCCCGGGGCTTGACCTTCCGGCTGCCGGTCAGCCTCTCTAACCTCTAGGCCATTGCCGTCCTCCAAAGACAATCCCCTTCAAAGAGGAAAGACTTCTTGTTTCCACCACAAACAGAAACACGAGGAAACACAGACGGTGATCATCCAGGATGGAGAGCCAGGTCCTGTATATAAGAAAGTGACCTATGTAGCCAATTTTTGGTGCATGGTAGACTACCAGGCCTTCTACGATAATTAACAGACATCAGACCTCAATAGGCTGGGAGATGAGGCTAAGCTGGTGATTGATAGTCCTTTTCCATAATGCAGGGGAGCTGATACGCTATAAGCATAAGACCCTGTCACATCTATGGCTCTGTTCTCCTACCGAGCGGTCATGCCATGCCACATCACATTAGGAGTCCATATACTAGCACCACTAAAATGCACGCCCAATTCTAGGTTCATACTGGATATCAGAACACAGCCAGTGGGTTTTGACAAAAATATTGCCATTTTATAACCTACAGTGTTCGGCTGCCCTACAAACTTAGGGCAGCCGAACACCCTGTTAGTCTGACTGGGTATTCAAGTCATTGTCGGTATCTCAAATGACACCCTATGCCCTATATAGCGCACTACTACTACTAGTACCCTACTGCTACCGGGCCCTGGTCAAAAGTAGTGCACTATAAAGGGTGCCATTTGGGCCTCAACCATCATCTCAGAACAGATTCTGTAGATGTAAAGTGATAGAGAAGCTCTAGTAGTCACTTGAGGGAAGGGGAAAAGGTGCCAAGGTGCAAAAGTGTGCACTTGAAGTGGATTAGGTACCCTGAACATCAAAGTGGATAACTAAATTGTGGTTGAGAACCAGCTATCATCACCCCACCCGACTGCACTGTCTGTGAGTCAACGGAGGTGGTTAATTGGTGTCAGTCGGGGCCCACTCACAATTGATAGGACCTCCACGGACAGCGGAGAATCCATTAACAGTTCAATCTTGTCAAGATCAATAACTCTACTTGGAGGATAGGGGCAATTATTCTTCTTTGGAAGTCTGAGAGGGGAATTATTAAGAACTGTTTTAGGAAAAAGGTCTCAGAAGAGCCTTTAAAAATGCCCTGCAGCATGTCTGCCCTGAGAAATTTGCCTTGTCTGCTGGACAATGATGAACAAAGGTGTCTTCTTCGGACTCAGTGTCTGCTTGCTAAAATAACTTGTAAGTGCTCCTCAAGTGCTCCTCAATCTTCTAGTGCATTAGCTAGAAGATTGTGGTCCTTCTGTAGCTCAGTTGGTAGAGCATGGTGCTTGTAACGCCAGGGTAGTGGGTTCGATTCCCGGGACCACCCATATGTAGAATGTATGCACACATGACTGTAAGTCGCTTTGGATAAAAGCGCCCGCTAAATGGCATATTTCTTTCTTTCTATTTCTAGCTAACTCTCTACCTTCCCGGGCCTGTTCATTTTTTAATTGAGCCGATAACAACTTCATCACAGGTCATTTCACCTCTTAACAAGATCGGTTCTCTCTTTCCATGCTTTGGTGATTTAGAAGATTTCCCAATGGCCAATTTATCAACTGGACGCTCGAAACAAATGAATTGTTCCAACTACGCGATAAGGGGTAAAACGCAAAAAGGGGCTCATTCCTTAATTACATAGTTACAATGTTCTTACTTCAAGTACGGGGAACTTAACTGTACTGAACAGTAGTATGCTAGTTTTTTAACTGCCCTGTGAAGAATATGATTGAGTGCTTTATTCAAACATGGTGTCTGCTAAGTAGGCTACTAGAGTGAAAAATCTCTTGGCAGCTGCACATGTTTACTACGCAACTGAGTCCAAGGAGATGGCAGTATACTGGTGGGTGTGGTCTTTGGCTGATTGACAGCTGGTGAGAATGCAGCTGAGTGCAATGCGCTCACTCTCTCTAGCAACAGTGCACTGACCGCTGGCTGCTGACACTACACTTTCCACCATGTCACTGGATCATCAGACCATCTGGGTCCAAATAGTATTTGTTTTCTTATAAATACTTTGAGTGTTTGATCGAGCCTGCCTTGAGTGCCAGACGGGCGGGGTTTGGGACCTTGGGCACTATTCCATTGGTTCCAGTGCACCAGGCAAGCCCTATCAAGTGCAGCTGAAATACAACGAACTACAACGAATACTATTTGAACCCGGGTTTGTAGGGCATCTCTATGGGGTCTCCCGTGTAGTCACTACTTCGTGTAGCCTAGGCTAAACAGCTAAACAAACAACATGCCAGCCTGAACTGAACAAAAGGAATTCTCTAGGTTATTGTGACTTTTAAATGCATTATCACCCAAAATGTCCAACTGTTTTCAGAGCGCCTGAGTCAAGTGTCATGCTACTCATACTGAATATTACAACAAATACTGAGCCAAGTCTCATACAACCTCATTTCTCCATCAAAGACAAATGTGATGCCTCCTTATTAACGGAGAAAACGTTGTCGTCGCTATCAATGGAAACATTTGACCAATCCTCCATGAAAACAAACGAAGGAATCAAAGTTGTCGGTGCAAAAACATTTGACAGTGTAGTACACACACAGCAACATTACGCACTGTGGTCAAGAGTTACAACGTATGCGGAAGATGATGCACAGGTCAAAGTATTGATCCATAGAGATGCCCTACAAACCCGGGTTCAAATAGTATGTGTGTGTGTGTGTGTGTCTGTGTGTGTGTTATCCACAAGCCTTCAGCTTTTTCACATAAGATGACCAGCCCTGAGTCATCCTATAGTGTGTGTTCTTCCTACCTTAGCATAGATATGCCATTCCCCAATGCAGAGCTACAAAACTTCGAAACCTTACTCCTTTGGAGTGACAGACTGAATGCAGGCAGTGGAGAAACTTCTACCTGGGTTGTGTTCATTAGGGTACACAAGGAACACGTTTAGCAGCCGAAAGGGAACATGTGTGTTTCTATTCGAATATGTGTGTTTCTATACAGTCCCTCTCTGTATCCGTCTGTTTGGTTTGTTTTGGTGCCTAAATCACACAACCTTAGTTCAACCTGCATTTGTGTCCCAGGCTACAGGGCGTCCATGGCTACCATGTTGCCTTCCAGCTGTAGCTAACGACCACTAACAGGCTCCAAGGTGTCCTGCCAATATGGCCCCCACCAATATCGCCCTGGAGACCAGCAACACAATGCAATCCCATTGAACTGTTATTGATTGTGTATCTAGGGCCTCGCTTATAACAGCTCCAGGACAACACAACAAGGAACTAGTAAGACAGCAGCCCTTTAACTTGACCCAAACACTTTGACTGTGTCTCAAATGGTACCCTATTCCTTACATAGTCCACTACTTTTCAAAAAAGTTGTCCACTAAATAGGGAATAGGGTGCCATGTAGGACACACATCATGAGATGCACTGAGAGGCCTATATGGAGGACCAGTGATGGGCATAGTCTGCATTTCTAATGACCTGTGATCTTTAGAGTAGTGCTGGACATGCACACACACACACACACACACACACACACACAAATGACAAAGTACTGTCACTGAAGAAAACACTTGTGAAGAAAACACAGAGGGAGCCATATATACTCCCTGTGAGTGTTCTCCCTGAATGCCTGGGCGCCAATCAAAAGTTCAAGTTCTAAATGTGGCCACTCCGTGACCCCTGGAGCTCTCTGAGATGCCAGGCCCAGCTCCGGTTACAGGGACAGAATGTGTGTTTGTGTCTGTGTGTGTGTCTGTGGGTGTGTTATCCACAAATCACACACCGAATCATAACCCAGCCATTACAGTATGGGACCATATTCAATAAACATGCACAGACACATAAGTCTACACACGCTACTACTTAAACTATTGAGCAGTCGGCCATTCACTACTACTGGCTTATTGTTGGACAGACACTGCTTCTTGCCTGGAGGGATGAGGTTGTGCACCAACAAATTACAAGGACCTATTTTAGTATCGTGGTGTTTTTAGAACCGTTACAAAACGTGTTTACCATCTAACTGTAGATAAAGAAAAGTACTACAGCACCACATCTGTATGGCATTTCCACCCTAAACGGAACTCTTGGAATATATAAAAAAGAGATGTTGTGCTTTCTTTGCCCCTTACTCTTTAGATGTATATAATAGATAAATAATAGGTCGGTAAATACTGTAAATAGTACATAAATAATAGGTAGGTAAATACTGTAAATAGTACATAAATAATAGGTCGGTAAATAATGTAAATAGTACATAAATAATAGATCGGTAAATACTGTAAATAGTACATAAATAATAGGTCGGTAAATACTGTAAATAGTACATAAATAATAGATCGGTAAATACTGTAAATAGTACATAAATAATAGGTCGGTAAATACTGTAAATAGTACATAAATAATAGGTCGGTAAATACTGTAAATAGTACATAAATAATAGGTAGGTAAATACTGTAAATAGTACATAAATAATAGGTAGGTAAATACTGTAAATAGTACATAAATAATAGGTAGGTAAATACTGTAAATAGTACATAAATAATAGGTAGGTAAATACTGTAAATAGTACATAAATAATAGGTAGGTAAATACTGTAAATAGTACATAAATAATAGGTCGGTAAATACTGTAAATAGTACATAAATAATAGGTAGGTAAATACTGTAAATAGTACATAAATAATAGGTAGGTAAATACTGTAAATAGTATATAAATAATAGATAGGCAAATACTGTAAATAGTACATAAATAAAGGTAGGTAAATACTGTAAATAGTACATAAATAATAGGTAAATACAGTAAATAGTACATAAATAATAGGTAGTACATAAATAAAATAATAGGTAGGTAAATACTGTAAATAGTACATAAATAATAGGTAGGTAAATACTGTAAATAGTACATAAATAAAGGTAGGTAAATACTGTAAATAGTACGTAAATAATAGGTCGGTAAATACTGTAAATAGTACATAAATAATAGGTCGGTAAATACTGTAAATAGTACAT
Source organism: Oncorhynchus gorbuscha (assembly GCF_021184085.1). Classification (NCBI taxonomy): domain Eukaryota; kingdom Metazoa; phylum Chordata; class Actinopteri; order Salmoniformes; family Salmonidae; genus Oncorhynchus; species Oncorhynchus gorbuscha. Next base: position 16,767,278 of record NC_060196.1, on the reverse strand, counting down.
AAATAATAGGTCGGTAAATACTGTAAATAGTACATAAATAATAGGTCGGTAAATACTGTAAATAGTACATAAATAATAGGTTGGTAAATAGTACATAAATAATAGGTCGGTAAATACTGTAAATAGTACATAAATAATAGGTTGGTAAATACTGTAAATAGTACATAAATAATAGGTCGGTAAATACTGTAAATAGTACATAAATAATAGGTTGGTAAATAATCTAAATAGTACATAAATAATAGGTTGGTACATACTGTAAATAGTACATAAATAATAGGTCGGTAAATACTGTAAATAGTACATAAATAATAGGTAGGTAAATACTGTAAATAGTACATCAATAATAGGTCGGTAAATACTGTAAATAGTACATAAATAATAGGTCGGGAAATACTGTAAATAGTACATAAATAATAGGTAGGTAAATACTCTAAATAGTACATAAATAATAGGTCGGTAAATACTGTAAATAGTACATAAATAATAGGTCGGTAAATACTGTAAATAGTACATTTACATTACATTACATAAATAATAGGTAGGTAAATACTGTAAATAGTACATAAATAATAGGTCGGGAAATACTGTAAATAGTACATAAATAATAGGTAGGTAAATACTGTAATAGACAAATAATAAATAGCTAATAGTAGGACAATAAGGAAATAATCAGGCCAGGCATAGGTACGCAGGTGGCACTGTGCTTTGGCAATCACATGCTATGAATGCATTCATTGAACAGCTTCAACGCCATTTTATGTTAGGTGCTAAGGCAAAAACAAGACTTGCAATTTGCGGCTTACCTGAGTCACGAACTTCATTCCCTAACCGACTGTCAATAATTCAACAGTAAATACAAACAAATATGAAAAATGTGGTTTAAAAAATGGACATCTGTGCACTATACTACCACACCTCATTTTAAACCTGCCTGATAGCCCACCTGAAAACAGTCAAGTAATGTTAACTAATTCAAAATGATTCCGCGAAAAATGTTGAATAGCCCTACTGTTGTGGTATTAAAAATAGAGGATTAAATTGGGTCCCCCGCGGGACAGGTGAGCTAACGTAGGCTAATGCGATTAGCATGAGGTTGTAAGTAAACAATAACATTTCCCAGGACATAAACATACAGTATCTGATATTGGCAGAAAGCTTAACTTCTTGTTAATCCAACTGCAATGTCCAATTTACAGTAGCTATTACAGTGAAAGAAGACCATGCTATTGTTCGAGGAGAGTGCACAGTTATGAACTTGAAAAGTTATTAATAAACCAATTAGGCACATTTGGGCAGTCTTGATTCAACATTTTGAACAGAAATGCAATGAGTCATTGGATCAGTCTAAAAATGTTCACACTGCTGCCATCTAGTGGCCAAAATCGCAATTACGCCTGGGCTGGATTAATACATTATGGCCTTTCTCTTGCATTTCAAAGATGAAAAATACACAACAAAAAAATCATGTTTTTTTTCTTTGTATTTTCTTTTACCAGATCTAATGTGTTATATTCTCCTACATGCATTTCACATTGTCATAAATGTCAAAGTGTTTCCTTTCAAATGGTATCAAGAATATGCATATCCTTGCTTCAGGTCCAGAGCTCCAGGCAGTTAGATTTGTCATTTTATGAGAAATGTATAAAAAAAGGGGCGGATCCTTAAGAGGTTGTGCCTGCCCCTATGTGATATATTCAGACAACGAGTAGCCTAATAGTATAGCCCAACTGTGACAAAGAATAACGGATGCATTATCCGGATGATGGGGATGGAAATATAGGACGCGCACCGACATGGGGTTCCAGACTGAACGATTCAGATTGGAAAAGGAATGACTGGAATAAAGAGTAATTCCATAATTGTAGGTCCCAATCAACGCAAAGCCACTTGGGGCTATACGAACCGATGTTGTATTCAGGCAGAAGACCCATTCCCTAGAATAAAACACAGCCAATGTATGTAGCTTAGCTGCTATCAAGCTAACATGCTACACTAGCCAGCTCTCGAGACTCGCCCGAAAGAGGCTCGCGCTGACAGGCTCCAGCACTGCTTGCTGGATGGTATGGTACCCGACTAGATAATGGTTAGCTATCATGAATTATCCAGCAATGCCCGTAAAAATAACCATACATATCATAGAGGTTTTAAACGTTCTTTAAAATGAATGCGTTATAAATAGAATATTAATTCAAATAGAGAAATTGACTAGGATGCTTTAACCTCGCCTTGCTACAATGTAGCGTCTGACCCAGCACCGAGACAGCGCAACAATGTTGCTAGCAAACACCGGCTAGTGGCTGTCTTCAAAGCTTACCTTGTTTGATGACAGCTCTTGTATTTCAACAAAAGATGTATAATGTATTGTTTCACTGTTTATTCCTAATAGATACTGCCTTCTCGGTCTCGTTCCTTCGGCTAAATCGCCTAAATCCGTGCGCTTTCCTTCAGAATAGTGCTGAATCTGAATGGGTGCACGGCACGCGCGGCTGTCGGTATCTAGGAAATTCTACCGCCGCTCCCTGCCAAATAATGACCCCTCCCACCGCTGAAGCCACAGCCATAGAGAAGACAGGTGCTGATTGTGCGCTCTGTGCGCAGCTCCGTGGAATAGTGAGCCCCTTGCAATATAGTGAGCTGGTTGGTACATTCAAAGTGCTGTCAAATCAGCGGTCTCGCTCTCATCCGCGCATGTGCAGTATCTCGGTTGAGAATGCATCCTGCTACGAGATTGACAGAGCGTTTTTTTATGCGTTCGTTGCCAAATTTTGACTCCGTCGCTGGAAGTGGGACAAGGGGATGATGCGCATGGCCAGCATGGACTGATAACGATTATGGTCATGCCTGTGTGTTTTTAAAATTGTATTTAGGAAAGCGTAAAGTAATCTGTGTACCACCGGTATGCGTGTTATGGAAACGGCTAGGGCAAGCTATAAACAAGAAGAAAGACTGGAATCGAGAACAAACACACAGGCCATGTTGTCTATATCTAACCAGTTCTGGGTTAAATTGGTATGTGTTAAATATGGGTAATTCCATGGTAACAGTGACAGTGACAGTGGCATTGAGACTCAGATTTTTGTCAAACAAAACCAATGATTGCAAAGTTAAACAAACCATACCATATGCACATGGACTAATTTGAACCATTTCCATGACAATGTTTACAAAAGCACATTTACTTGAAGAACGGTGCAGATGCAAAGTTTGGTAATGGCACAAACAGCACAAACCACCATTGTGTTACCAAATGTAGCATCTGCACTACTCTCCACTGTGGAATTGCCTGTCCCTCCATATGGCGTTGGACAGTGATGCTCACATTTTCTATTTGGCTCTATACTCCAGCATCCTGAATATGAGATCAAATGTTTCATATGAGGGGACAGTATAGAATGTCACCTTTTGTTTTAAGGAATCTGCATACATATCTGTTTAACCATTTAGAATAGAAAGCACTTTATGTATCTAGTCCCCCCCCCCCCCATGTTAAGAAGTAGCAAGTATTTGGACAAATTCACTCATTGTGTATAAAAGTAGTCAGACGTTTCGTATTTGGTCCCATATTCCTTGCACGCCATGACGACATCAAGGTCATTGGATGCATTTGCAGTTTGTTCCGGTTGTTTCCGGGTAATGCTTTAGGACTGTAACTGATGATGACTGGAGTCATTTACTTTCTAAGCAAGTAGATGTTTCTGAACACTTTGAAACGAATCCTGATAGTGTCATGATTAAGGAACAATCATGAAATGAATCATGAATAATAATGGATGAGATGCCCTTTCAGAGGCTAGAACAAAACGTGGTAACTTCTCACCATTACAGGGGAGGTTAGTATTTTTTTAGGGGGTGTGACCTTTGTGCCTCTGTAACCTTCTCACTCATCATAATTCACAATGCATTCATGATTATGTATAATCATGGTAGAATCCACATCAGGGGCATAGGCATGGGGGCACCTGGGTGGACACAGACTCCAAACTGACACAATACATTATTCACCATTCAGTTCTTATTAGGCCCAAAAAAATCCAAAGCGCAACCAAAACAAGCCGCAAATGCCTACAACTGCCTACTTGAATACACTATAAGTTAATTTGCCCATATACCTATGACTTCTTCAAATGGGTGAACTAGATATATAAAGTGCTTCCCTTTCTAAACAGTAAAACTGATTTGTATGACAATCCCCTGAAATAAATGCTGACATTCTGTACTGTCGCCTAAAATGAGACCATTGCAAATCTAAAACGCTGAAGTTTAGAACCAAATGTAAAAAATGCAGAGTCACTGTCCAAATACATATGGAGAGGAGTTTATCTGCCAAAAGGTTGAACGCCTATATCTGACCACATACAATTGTCATTACATAAATTCATGAAAAACATGCAGAGTTAATGCAGAAACATACTTTGGGCATCACTTTTTATGGTTTCTAATAACCTAAAATTCACTGATAGATACAAGTAAGTGTATTTGGAGACCATATAGGGAGCAAAGACACGTCAGCCTCAGATTTTCATTTTATGTGACTTACACATTAATATCCCTATATTATCATATCACACACATCTTGCAAGTTGCTTAGCGACACATGGACGCCTGTTTTGTGCTGCTACCATGTCGCGCTGCTGCCATGTGTCGCTACCGTGTTGTCATGTAGCGTTGCTTCGGTAGCATGCTGCTTTTGTCATGTGTTCCTGCCATGCTATGTGGTTGTCTTGAGTCTCTCTTTTTTTGCAGTGTTCTGGTGTCTCTCTTGTCGTGATGTGTGTTTTGTCCGATATTCCTTTATTTTTCGTCTCAAACCCCGTCCACGCAGGAGTCCTTTCGCCTTTTGGTAGGCCGTCATTGTAAATAATAATTGGCCTAGTTAAATATAAATGTATAATAACAAAAGAACAGGTGCCGACACCGGTATGGTACCAGTTTGAATTTGATGTGTTGACATTCACACTGGCTTTAGTCACAGGAGTACTTTAAAATGGCTAAACTTCAACAATATAACACGATTGCCACCCTTGCAAATCATTCCTACAGCCACAGCTTGAAATTGCCAATGTGTTCCAAAGCTGGCATTTGCCATGCTGTGCCAATCGGAGTTTGAAATGATATCTCAAATGGGAAATGAAAATGCAGCAGCCATTTCAATCAAGAACCATGAGATTGCTAGTGCCACATAAAGGCATCTTTACAATGTAATTACATTACAATGACTGCATATCACATGTTCCATACAATTTGGATGAGTGCAAATCACACTAACAGGCCTATTGTGTCTGCTGTCATTGACTCAAATTGGTTCCGCAAACACGATGGGATATGTCCCAATTGGCACCATATTTTCTGTACTGCACTTCTTTTGACCAGGGCAATCTGTAAATACTAATACAGTTGTTAAATTAGGAGCCTAATTTGTTTATCCACAGAAAAAGACAGCAACATTCCCGCTAGCCTTGATTGTATGAGATAATGAGTGGGCTGGACATGCAGAGAGATGAGTTCGGATTGGTCTGTCAGGTAGCACGCTTCTGTCTATTTGAGCTGGTGAGTATGTGTAGGTAATCCTGTCTAATGTGGTGGAACTGCATAAGTGCTGCTCTCCACTTTCTGGAAGACCGAGTTTTGAAATCGGTAAATTAGAGTATGATAGCTAAGGAGATGGAAAAAACACCTGTCTCCTGATTACATCTTAAAGCTAATTAAGGGCAACCATTGTCACGCCTTGGTCATTGTATTTTGTGTTTTTGTTATATGTTTGGGTAGGCCAGGGTGTGACATGGGTTTATATGTTGTGTTTCGTATTGGGGTTTGTATTATTTGGGATCGCGGCTGGTTAGGGGTGTGGTATAGGCTTGGCTGCCTGAGGCGATTCTCAATTAGAGTCAGGTGCTTAATTTGTCTCTGATTGGGAACCGTATTTAGGCAGCCTGAGTTCGCTTTGTATTTCGTGGGTGTTTGTACCTGTCTCTGTGTTGTAGTCACCAGATAGGCTGTAATTAGTTTCACGTTCCGTTCTGTTGTATTTGTATTCAGTTTCAGTTATTTCATGTACCGCGATTCTTTCATTAAAGTCATGAGTAACCTACACGCTGCATTTCAGTCCGACTCTCTTCTTTCAACAGACGAACACCGTTACAACCATGACATTCGTTATAGGGAGAAGCGTCCATTCCATAGTCTAGCTAGCTACATTTTCAAATATTACACGTTTCTAATTTTGACAGAAAATCGTTTTCATCTGTGTAGTAATATTATTTGTATTTCAGAGCCATTTCCATTGCTAGTTATAGCCTAATGTTAACTAGCTAACATTGAACCTGGTTGGTTAGCTACCTGCATATTCCTACAGGGTAATAACATCATGAGTTGGGATTATGGTTCATTGTTTAGCTAGCTAATTATGTGTCTTAAAAAAAGACTCCACTATGCATGTAACCATTTCAGTAGGATGTCACTGAGACAAATGTTGATAGACATAGCTGATAAATTCGCTCTAGCTATCTACTACTCTCATCTGACTGTGCCAGAGCGCAGAATAAGTGACGAATTTACACCCATTGAATATGGCCGGTGTCAATAAACGCTGTTAAAAAAATGATAAATTGTTGCCAGCAGCACAGTTGCAGTTACCAACGCTCTGGATAACATAAAAACAGCCTAACCAGCTCTGCTTGGGCGAGTAAAATTGTCAGTGAGCTGTTCTCTCATTTGTGTCTGGAATTAGCTCGCAAGCTAGCCAACATTAGCCAGTTAGCTTGGGTGCTTGAACGATGCTGAATGGGTGTTGACAAGGAATAGCTCTCCAGTAGGTACCAAAACATTCAAAGGCCATTTTCTCAAAAGTGAGAATACAAGTTTATCAACTTTCAAAGTATAATTACATTCCCATTGTTCTTCAACTGTACTGTAGGATTTAGCAGTCTCTACTTTTATCCAATGTAAAATACACAATTTCAAATTTTGCTACATAAGACCGAATTGAGCCGGTCAGTTAGATATATAGCCTACTCTTGAAAAAAAAAAATATATATTTTACACGACCCTGCTTAGCTTCAGAGGCAAACCAGCAGTGGGATGAATGGTGCAATGTTGCTGGAATGAATGTGCCAAAACTTGCAACTGGAAAAAGGCAGCAAAAGCAAAGGGTAACATAACCACAGACACAGAAAATTGCAGGAAAGAGGGAGTGATTTTTTATGTATATTTTTAATGTATGTTTTTTATGTTAAAACATACAATCTACCTGCAGTGAAGCCGCTCAACATTTCAATTCCATTCAGTCATCTAGCAGACTCCTATCCAGAGCGACCGGCATCCAAGTTCACGTTGACAGAGCTCCCAACAAGTCAAATCGGAGACCCGAACCAGTGACGTATTGGCCACCGACCCAAGCTCCCAACTGCCAGGCCACCAACCATCCAAGATCCAAGGTTGGATGGGGAGCGTTGCTGCACAGCTACTTTAAGGTCTCTTTAGAGATGTTCGATCGGGTTCAAGCCCGTGCTCTGGCTGGGCCACTCAAGGACATTCAGAGACTTGTCCCGAAGTCACTCCTGCGTTGTCTTAGCTTTTGCTTTGAGTCATTGTCCTGTTGGAAGGGGAACCTTTGCCCCAATCTGAGGTCCAGAACGCTCTGGATCAGGTTTTCATCAAGGATCTCTCTCTGTACATTGCTCCGTTCATCTGTCCCTTGATCCTGACTAGTCTCCCAGTCCCTGCTGCTGAAAAACTTCCCCACAGAATGCTACAGCACCATGCTTCCCCATAGGGATGGTTCTAGTTTTCGTCCAGACGTGCCGCTTGGCATTCAGGCCAAAGAGTTTAAACTTGAGAAATCTTGTTTCTCATGGTCTGAGAGTCTTTAGGTGCCTTTTGGCAAACTCCAAGCAGGCTGTCATGTGCCTTTTACTTAAGAGTGGCTTCTGCCTGGCCACTCTACCATAAAGGTCTGATTGGGGGAGTGCTGCAGAGATGGTTGTCCTTCTGGAAGATTCTCCAATCTCCACAGAGGAAATCTGGAGCTCTGTCAGAGTGACCATCGGGTTCTTGGTCATCTCCTTGATCAAGTCCCTTCTCGACACAATCCTGTCTCGGAGCTCTATGGTTAGTTCCTTCGACCTCATGGCTTGGTTTTTGCTCTGACATGCTCTGTCAATGTTGGGACCTTACATAGACAGGTGTGTGTCTTTCCAAATCATGTCCAATCAATTGAATTTACCACAGGTGGACTCCAATCAAGTTTTTGAAAAATCTCAAGGATGATCCATGTAAACAGGATGCACCAAAGCAACATTTCGAGATTCATAGCAAATACTTAAGGTATTTATGTTTTTTTATTTTTAATACATTTTTTCACTTTGTGATTATGAGGTATTGTTTATAGATGTATTTAATCAATTTTAGAATAATGCTGTAACGTAACAAAATGTGGAAAAAGTCAAGGGGTCTAAATTCTTTCCAAAGGCATTGTATTTACATGTGTGCATGTGTGCATGTCCGTGTCTGTGCACATGTATGGGTTTGAATGCGTGCGAGTGTGTGTATGTACACGCGTACAAGAAGCTGCGATGCATCATCCTCAGGCATACCAGCATTGGATATAACAGTGTTGTCCCTCAGTGTCATTCAAACATACTTTTTTTTTTTTTACTTGATTTTTTATTTTTATCTTTGACCGGAGGCATTTTACTTAATCAACTCATCATTTTATCACTATTTTTGTTTGCAAAATTAAGAATTTTGTTCCAGACATTAAATTGTGCTTGATATTAATGGCACAAAAGTAACTCACTCACTAAAGGATTGCACCATATAATATCACTAGCACTCAATTACACTATTACTCCCCACCACAGTTTCAGTAAAAAGCTGAGCGATGGGGCTGGAGAAATGCAACCACTCTCAAAGCCATAGACTATGCTATGGATTCAAGGACTGACCATCCATGATATAAAAATGATCGTTTTAACCATGTTTTTAGGTAGTGGTTGTTTACATTTATTTTGTTTACAAACATTGGCGTAAAACAAGCCTATATTTTGGGATATGACCGTTGAACTAAGGTCATGAGGTGTTACGTTCCCCAGTTTCTGTGTTGTTTTGGGTTTGTATGTGTTTGGATGTGTATATGTTTCAGGAAGGCTTCCTGGAATCGGCTGATTGGCCGGCCCCATTGCAGATTGGAGCTCTGACCCCGCCCTCTCATCAGGAGATACAGCTGTCTGCAATTACAGACTCCTTCATAGCTTGAAAAGCCAGTGTTCCTTTGTTAGGAAGAGGGAGCTTCTTTGTATGTGCTGTGGTGGTTGTTGGTCTGGTAAAGTTGTTGTATTTTGGTAGCCGGTCCTGCAGAAGTATGTGTATGTCAAAAGGACTGTGTTTTTGATTGTTGAAATTGTTCACTTTACATTAGTAATTATTCTGTTTTTGTTCCCAGGGGGGGAAGGCACATTGGGGGTGTTTATGCAAGAGGCCTGCGGGCATTGTAAGGAAGTGCTATTTCTTATGCAAATGACCAGCTTACTGCTATTACATTGCTATAACTGAGACAACGTATTTTCACAGTGAAACATGTTAGGTCCCATACAGGATAGCTTCCACACCCACACACACACAGCACACACACACACACTAACTGCCGAGGACACACAGATAAGACATACACCCACACATTGGGAGGAAGAGACACAGCCTTGACTTGCAGACACAAGCACACACACACAATCTCCTTCCTAGCCGAACATTGTGTGACTGAGAACAGCCCGACGAGACCCGGAGGAACGACGGACGGCTCAACAGGACCAATCCAAGAAGACAACACCTCAACTGTGGCCAACCAAAAGACCGTGACTTCCAGACTCAACCTACTTTCTGTACTGTACATAACATGCTTGCAATCTGTTATCGGGGCTTCTTTCTGCTGGTTCCTTGTGAGCCAAATGAATGAGCCCGTATACGTTGTACCAGATATCTTTACTCTGAATAAACTGTCGCTTGTCATATAATTGACCACCTTGTCTGAATCGATCCTTGACCGACTCGCCCTATCTACATATCCCATTATCAACAGCATACATAACCGGTAGTATTTAATGTCTATGCACACTAGGTAAGACCTGGAGGACAATCGCCTGTATTTTGGTTAGCGCTCCTGGTGGGGTTCAGAATAGGTAAGTAGTGTGTAGGTAGGTAAGGTAGGAGTGGGGCCTCTTTAACTTGAACTTTCTTTGCTTTGGTTCCGTCCAGACCCTTTCCCCTACATTACAGTATTAAGGACTTAAATTCCCTGTAATGGTAACATTCTCTGCCTCTGTCATGCTTACCCGCACCTACAATCACATACCTCTTTCACTCCACGGGGAGTTGAGTGTAGCAGGGTGTTGCGTTCCCTCCTCCAAGAGGTGTAAGTAACATGAGGCATTTATATTTTATATTCTTTACGAGTCAATGGGTTCACATTATTAATTTGTATGGCCAAAAATGTATGTATCAACTAAGGTTTGCCCCTTTTTTAACTGGCAGTTCATACAAGCATTTCGCTTCACCCGCAGCATCTGCTAAATATGTGTATGTAACCAATCAAATGTGATTTGATACAGCAGAACTATGTTGTCATTTGAAATGTTTTCTTCTGTCCACTGTTCTGGGAATGTCCCATAAGATCATTACCTTGTCCCGCATTTGGGCTTCTTAAATGTGTTCACCTTAATTCTACTGGTGGATACATTGTTACTACCACATGTTAACACCATGTTTTCACAGGAGAGTAACATTATTTCAACCCAACATGTGAAATTGTTTTACATGTGAAACAGCAAATGTGATTTTTACATGTGAATGTTTTTCACGTGAAAATTCAATTCCACATTGCAACATGTCAAACTGCATATCCAAATTTCACAGTTTTTAACATGTGAAACTGCAATTCACATGTGAGATGAGAACATGTTTTTCTCCTCACGTGAAAAGGTGTTAACATGCAAACTCTAAATTGAATACACGTGAAAGTATGGATTCACGTGTGAAATTTAAGCTCAACATGTGAAAACAGCTGTTTTTTAAATAAATCTCAAAGTGTGAAAATGTGTTTCTTTCTCACCTAATGAATTGCCTGTCATACAATAGAAAAAGTGGGGCAGAATCTCCCCTCTGCCGACAACTTTTTGCTGAATCGTCCATTTCCCCTGGTGATCCACCTGGCGATTGGCCATTCCCATAATGAACCTGAGACTCCGGAATGTGTGATGCGCTGTTCTAAATATTAATAAATCAGATGGAGTAGTGTGTTTTTAACAACATGATTGGTCCACCCTGGGGAACCCACTTCTTTGTTATTATCGATAATGACAGAGCATTGACATGATCCTATCATACAAGAGCAACTTTAGTCTTACACATCCTTTAAAATCCAAAGTGAATCAACTATTATTGGTTTATTATGATAATCATTTAAAAAAGTATTAAAAAAAAGCTCTGTTCGGCTGCTATTATTTGCAATCATTTGGCACGTCCGTGGTCGTCTGAAGTGTTTAATGAGGCTTTTTTCGCACACTGCTGTAAGAGATTTGGTCACAGTTGTTCTCTCTCGCTTTCTCAGAATCTTTGTTTATCACACGTGTCAGCTCCTAGCTGCGCTCGGTGGAAAAGCGGAAAGTTATATTCAAGTGCGGTCTGTTGAATTTGAAGACAGTTACAGGGTCCTGGAATTAGCAGATAGTTACAAAAAAATTCCTTGCACAGAAACGAAGATATGCCTCGCACAGAAATGTGATTACGCTGTGAATTTAAGATAACATATTAGGTCAGTCATTGGTGAATTAGTAAATGGGATATCGGGCCAAGACACAATGAAGTAGCAGAGACAAATGTAGCAGAGACAAACGGTTACATTTCCACAACCTTAGGAGGCAAGGAAAACAATGGAGACAAAGGTTTATTTTGGTTTATTATTTTCTCTCAAAATTATACATTTCAAATTAACCATCCGTGTCACGTACTTTCAAAATCGAACCCAGAAGCAGACCAGGACAAGGAGAGTAGGAAGAAGGTGAGTATTTACAAGTGAATGTGAATGGGTAGATATATCCAGGTGGCGTAGCGGGCAGCGGTGGTGAGTTGATGGGAGTAAATAGGTGGATCCAATGGGGTAGCGGAATCCTCTGACGGCCAGACGGGAATGGGGTAAATGATCCGGGTGAGTAACTGAAGACAGAACAAATGGAGGTAAGTTTAAGGCAAGCAATACGTAAAAAACAACAAAACAAATTCTATCCAACTTGAGGGTGATACTATGGCACAACATACTGTTCATGGCTAACGATCCGGCAGGGAATGGATGTCAGGTCAGAGCTTTTGAAGGGGAGAGGTGATGATCAGGACAGGTGTGCAGTTTACTGATGGGATACAGGTGCGGGTGAACATCGATCTCCCAACAAGCTAATTCGCCTGGCAACCAGACAGGGTGCGTTCCAGGACACCGGAAACACACTCCAGGACAGAAACACAGGTAAACACAGACTCAGGTAGCGGGATTCGTGACAATCCGACTGTGCTTAATTGTAGTAGATAGTTGCTAAGGTAACACTTTTGTCTCCGTAAGAATGGAATTCAAGATAATTGGGTTTGGTCATTAATGTTGTCATGCTCTAGTCTAGTTTATAGGCAACTGTCCTGTGAAAGGACTAGCATGACCTATTACCTCGTTCAGATGGGAAATGTACAGTCTTCACTGTACCCATCCCTCTCTGTGTGTCGTATTCCCCGCCTCTCCATCCCTCTCTGTGTGTTGTATTCCCCTCCTCGCCATCCCTCTCTGTGTGTCGTATTCCCCGCCTCTCCATCCCTCTCTTTAGAAATCAGGAGGCGAGAGAGAGAGGAGAAACAGTTCATGGCAACTCATTGTCTCCCAGCTCAGCATGATGGCTCTCTGTGAATGGCAGGCAGTGGCCGGGGCTGGGACAAGCTGTTGGTGGTGGGGGCCATTTCTTATTTGTCAGGGGGGAGAAGCCAGGGCTTTGTGGGATTATGAGGCACCCAGAGTGGAGTAACTGGGGCTCCAGTCTCCACCGAGCTCCTCTGTCCCCACCCAGTCCCAGAGCCCCTCTCCCAGCCTTAGCCATCTGCTGCCCCTGCTTCATCTGGAGCAATGCTGATCTGCACTGGGAATAGAGTTTCCATCTGTGGATAGATATAACTATATGTTGTATTCGTGCATCATTTTTAGCTACACACAGATCCAAGCAAGAGGTGGTACTTGATGATGAGCTACTAACATAATTATTTTGTATACAACATTTAAAATAAATCATTTGTCATTTTTTCCGGTTTGGAGCGAGTGGTCGCATCGGCGCTTCGCTCCCGCAGGTAGTATAACTTTTTACATTTCATTATATTTCATTATAGCACAACGGTTTGATTTGTCTAATCTTAGCAATTTCTTCTCAGCTAGCTACATAGCCGTCTTTGTATCAAAGATAATTGCGTAATTATCGTATTTCGCCGTCCTAACGTAGTCTTCACTAGCCAGCTAGCTAACGTCCACTGATTAGCTGCACTGGGAAAACTATTACACTCAACTGAACGACTTGATTAGTGTAGTGTTAGCTAGCTACATAGCTGTCTTTGCTGTCTTCGTATCTTCGTTCCAAGATAATTGTGTTGTTTAGGTTTAGAGTGTGTAGTCTTAGAGTGATTATCTTAATTTACCGAGGTTAGCTAGCCAGCTATTTGTCGTCCTTAACGTAGGAGACTCTGCTAGCTAGCCAACAGCTAGCCAACGCTAGCCAACGTCTTCTGAATAGAACTCAACAACCCGGTCGCATTCACAGGTAGTATCACATTTTCATTTCATTTCTTTACAGTACAACGGTTTGATTTGTTTGATCGTAGCTAGCTACTTAGCTAGCTACATAGCCGTCTTTGTATCAAAGATAATTGTGTAGTCTAGAGCGATTTTCTAGGTTAGCTAGCCAGCTATTGTCGTTCTTTTAATGCAACGTAACGTAAACAACACTACTAGCTAGCCAGCTAGCCCCCGAATAGCAGCACTGTAGAAACTATTACACTCAACGGAACGACTTGATTAGTGTAGTGTCAACAACGCACCCACTGCCAGCTAGCCTACTTCAGCAGTACTGTATCATTTTAATCATTTTAGTCAATAAGATTCTTGCTACGTAGCTTAACTTTCTGAACATTCGAGACGTGTAGTCCACTTGTCATTCCAATCTCCTTTGCATTAGCGTAGCCTCTTCTGTAGCCTGTCAACTATGTGTCTGTTTATCCCTGTTCTCTCCTCTCTGCACAGACCATGCAAACGCTCCACACCGCGTGGCCGTGGCCACCCTAATCTGGTGGTCCCAGCGCGCACGACCCACGTGGAGTTCCAGGTCTCCGGTAGCCTCTGGAACTGCCGATCTGCGGTCAACAAGGCAGAGTTCATCTCAGCCTATGCCTCCCTCCAGTCCCTCGACTTCTTGGCACTAACGGAAACATGGATCACCACAGACAACACTGCTACTCCTACTGCTCTCTCTTCGTCCTCCCACGTGTTCTCGCACACCCCGAGAGCTTCTGGTCAGCGGGGTGGTGGCACCGGGATCCTCATCTCTCCCAAGTGGTCATTCTCTCTTTCTCCCCTTACCCTTCTGTCTATCGCCTCCTTTGAATTCCATGCTGTCACAGTTACCAGCCCTTTCAAGCATAACATCCTTATCATTTATCGCCCTCCAGGTTCCCTCAGAGAGTTCATCAATGAGCTTGATGCCTTGATAAGCTCCTTTCCTGAGGACGGCTCACCTCTCACAGTTCTGGGCGACTTTAACCTCCCCACGTCTACCTTTGACTCATTCCTCTCTGCCTCCTTCTTTCCACTCCTCTCCTCTTTTGACCTCACCCTCTCACCTTCCCCCCCTACTCACAAGGCAGGCAATACGCTCGACCTCATCTTTACTAGATGCTGTTCTTCCACTAACCTCATTGCAACTCCCCTCCAAGTCTCCGACCACTACTTTGTATCCTTTTCCCTCTCGCTCTCATCCAACACCTCCCACACTGCCCCTACTTGGATGGTATCGCGCCGTCCCAACCTTCGCTCTCTCTCCCCCGGTACTCTCTACTCTTCCATCCTATCATCTCTTCCCTCCGCTCAAACCTTCTCCAACCTATCTCCTGATTCTGCCTCCTCAACCCTCCTCTCCTCCCTCTCTGCATCCTTTGACTCTCTATGTCCCCTATCCTCCAGGCCGGCTCGGTCCTCCCCTCCCGCTCCGTGGCTCGATGACTCATTGCGAGCTCACAGAACAGGCCTCCGGGCAGCCGAGCGGAAATGGAGGGAAACTCGCCTCCCTGCGGACCTGGCATCCTTTCACTCCCTCCTCTCTACATTTTCCTCCTCTGTCTCTGCTGCTAAAGCCACTTTCTACCACGCTAAATTCCAAGCATCTGCCTCTAACCCTAGGAAGCTCTTTGCCACCTTCTCCTCCCTCCTGAATCCCCCCCCTCCTCCCTCTCTGCAGACGACTTCGTCAACCATTTTGAAAAGAAGGTCGACGACATCCGATCCTCGTTTGCTAAGTCAAACGACACCGCTGGTTCTGCTCACACTGCCCTACCATGTGCTCTGACCTATATAATAATATAATAATATATAATAATATAATAATAATAATAATAATAATAATATATGCCATTTAGCAGACGCTTTTATCCAAAGCGACTTACAGTCATGTGTGCATACATTCTACGTATGGGTGGTCCCGGAAATGGCCTCTTTCTCCCCTCTCTCTCCAGATGAAATCTCGCGTCTTGTGACGGCCGGCCGCCCAACAACCTGCCCGCTTGACCCTATCCCCTCCCCTCTTCTCCAGACCATTTCCGGAGACCTTCTCCCTTACCTCACCTCGCTCATCAACTCATCACTGACCGCTGGCTACGTCCCTTCCGTCTTCAAGAGAGCGAGAGTTGCACCCCTTCTGAAAAAACCTACACTCGATCCCTCCGATGTCAACAATTACAGACCAGTATCCCTTCTTTCTTTTCTCTCCAAAACTCTTGAACGTGCCGTCCTTGGCCAGCTCTCCCGCTATCTCTCTCTGAATGACCTTCTTGATCCAAATCAGTCAGGTTTCAAGTCTAGCATTCAACTGAGACTGCTCTCCTCTGTATCACGGAGGCGCTCCGCACTGCTAAAGCTAACTCTCTCTCCTCTGCTCTCATCCTTCTAGATCTATCGGCTGCCTTCGATACTGTGAACCATCAGATCCTCCTCTCCACCCTCTCCGAGTTGGGCATCTCCGGCGCGGCCCACGCTTGGATTGCGTCCTACCTGACAGGTCGCTCCTACCAGGTGGCGTGGCGAGAATCTGTCTCCTCACCACGCGCTCTCACCACTGGTGTCCCCCAGGGCTCTGTTCTAGGCCCTCTCCTATTCTCGCTATACACCAAGTCACTTGGCTCTGTCATAACCTCACATGGTCTCTCCTATCATTGCTATGCAGACGACACACAACTAATCTTCTCCTTTCCCCCTTCTGATGACCAGGTGGCGAATCGCATCTCTGCATGTCTGGCAGACATATCAGTGTGGATGACGGATCACCACCTCAAGCTGAACCTCGGCAAGACGGAGCTGCTCTTCCTCCCGGGGAAGGACTGCCCGTTCCATAATCTCGCCATCACGGTTGACAACTCCATTGTGTCCTCCTCCCAGAGCGCTAAGAACCTTGGTGTGATCCTGGACAACACCCTGTCGTTCTCAACCAACATCAAGGCGGTGGCCTGTTCCTGTAGGTTCATGCTCTACAACATCCGCAGAGTACGACCCTGCCTCACACAGGAAGCGGCGCAGGTCCTAATCCAGGCACTTGTCATCTCCCGTCTGGATTACTGCAACTCGCTGTTGGCTGGGCTCCCTGCCTGTGCCATTAAACCCCTTCAACTCATCCAGAACGCCGCAGCCCGTCTGGTGTTCAACCTTCCCAAGTTCTCTCACGTCACCCCGCTCCTCCGTTCTCTCCACTGGCTTCCAGTTGAAGCTTGCATCCGCTACAAGACCATGGTGCTTGCCTACGGAGCTGTGAGGGGAACGGCACCTCAGTACCTCCAGGCTCTGATCAGGCCCTACACCCAAACAAGGGCACTGCGTTCATCCACCTCTGGCCTGCTCGCCTCCCTACCACTGAGGAAGTACAGCTCCCGCTCAGCCCAGTCAAAGCTGTTCGCTGCTCTGGCCCCCCAATGGTGGAACAAACTCCCTCACGACGCCAGGACAGCGGAGTCAATCACCACCTTCCGGAGACACCTGAAACCCCACCTCTTTAAGGAATACCTAGGATAGGATAAGTATCCCCCCCCTTTAAGATTTAGATGCACTATTGTAAAGTGACTGTTCCACTGGATGTCATAAGGTGAATGCACCAATTTGTAAGTGGCTCTGGATAAGAGCGTCTGCTAAATGACTTAAATGTAATGTAAATGTAAATAGTGCTAAGACAAACAAGACCACATTTAAATCCACCAAACTCTACCACCATCCTTATTAGAGAAGGAAAAAGGCTATTTTAGATATAGGGGTTAGAATTAGGGGTTTGGTGTTAAGGTTAGGACTAAGTTAGTTTTTTTACCTTTATTTTACTAGGCAAGTCAGTTAAGAACAAATTCTTATTTTCAATGACAGCCTAGGAACAGTGGGTTAACTGCCTGTTCAGGGGCAGAACGACAGATTAGTACCTTGTCAGCTCAGGGATTTGAACTTGCAACCTTTCGGTTACTAGTCCAACACTCTAACCACTAGGCTACCCTGCCACCCCCGGCTAGGTTAGGGTTAAGGGAAAATAGGATTTTGAATGGGAATACATTTTTCATCCCCACTTGGATAGTAAACCAATGTGTGTGTGTGACCAGGCTTGTCCACTCTCATAAAACTCCCATCTGCTGGGGCCACATGTTCCAACGCCCACCCCAGTGTCTGGCTGGAGCCCTGATCCCCCACCCTGAGACTTAGGCAGACACTGTCATCATCACTGGAGAGGGTGTATTGCACACTACCTTTATAGCACACTACTTTTGACCAGTGCCCATAGGCCCATGGTCAAAAGTAGTTCACTAAATAGGGAATAGGGTTCCGTTTGGAATGCACCCCTGGACTCATTTCTGGACTCATTCTTAATTTAGGTGTAATGAGGTCATCCCTGTCACCTAACACCAGTTTTACGAGTGAAGCAGGGGAAATAACAGTGTCACATCATCTTGACTCGCACATCTACGCCGCTCAGAAAAAATAACAGTAAACACCGGCAGCAGATTAGCAGTAAACAACAAAACTGAAGTGGAGGAGCAGCTGACCCTTGGCTTGAACCTTGAACCCAATAAGCCAATTTCTCCTCCAGGTTGACAATTCCTCTAGGTACAGATCTAGGATCAGCTTCCCCTCCCCCAATTCGTTACCATTGTGGGCGAAAATGCTAAACAGACCCTGGATCAGCATCTAGGGTCAACTACTTCCAGCTCCCCAATCTCCCTTGAAGAGGAAATGTCCCTGTTTGGAGACATTTCTGTCGATCTCACTCCGGTTCTGAGAAGCAGCATTACATCACTGCAGGGCTGTTGAACTGTTAATGTACTCCTTAATGTTACATAAGCACCCAGTCACATCTGCTGATGTATCCAGCCATGTTAAAAAAAGGATGGGAGGACTCAGGACTCTGTTACAAAACAAATTAAATATGTCCTATTCATTAGACCACAACATAGCAGAAACATTTACCAACAGACAACTAATATGAAAGTTTCTTATTGCAGAACTGCTTATACTGTAGTACCTCCCAGTTTCGGTTGCCTGGCTACCCAGCCACATCGCTTCTGCCTAAAGCCACGCCCACTAATGAGTCTGGATTTGATCTCCTCCGCGACGACATTTCGAACGTGAACACATTCAAACTGTTTTGATTGGTCCCAGAAACCGATGGGTTGGGCCAGAGCCTGAACACACGTGGGTAAAAGAGACGTTTCGGGAAACAGTCATTGGGTTTGATACTCTGATTGGTTAGAGACAATCCAAACGCTGCTGACGACTTGTTTTGTCCAACGCTCCGCATTTTGATGTCAGCGTAAAGGATATCTATGATGGCAGTGTCAGACTGAATGTACGTGGCGATTAGATAGAGCAGCGGAATTCAATTCAGTATGAGTCGTCAGGCAACCGCTATCGGCCCGATTCCGTTTCTAGTGAACACAACACTAGTCTCCTCTCTCCATTCAATAGCCTCCTTTCGATTGTAGCGGTAAGCCCGCTGGATGGGTGATTGGATTTGAAGCAATGGGTTTGGACACTAACGTATAGGCATATGGGAACTGAGCTAATGCTAGGGGAAGATTCAAGTTTCTCATTGGCTCTGGTCTATTTCATCCAGTGAAAAGGCGGAGGGAAGCAGGGTTGAAATTAGCAGGGCTGCTGTGGTGTACGCGGCTCCGCGGAGGAACAATATCCAGCTGTAAAATGCCTCGCTGGAGGATAAACAAAGTTAATGGAGGAGGAAGAGGAGAGAGAGAAGCACAATCAACCGTTCCGGATAAGATGGATGTTGGTGTTAGAAAGAAATGCTAACAGAATTAAGTCAGCCCAAAACGTTTGTTGTTTATTTGATTGATTTCAAACAGAAAAGTGTGTCGGTATCAACTGGTCTATTATAGTCCAATCAGGAGAATGATTTCATTTCTTTTCCTAAAAAAAAACATTTAATTTGTGTCTGTAGAGAAACCAAACAAGAATAAGTATTGATGGCTTTTTTTCGCCACTGCTTGTTTAGGGAACACGTTACGCTTTTTTCATTGCTTCTACACCGTCCACCTCAGTTTCTGTTTACAGGCGGATAGATTGCTTTGTCCGATGCTTCAGCTCGGATATGAGACTTTCCCAATCAACGCCACCTTCACTTACAGCCGCGTGGTGTGAAACAGGGAAGGCCTCTCTCTCTGCTATTCTGTTGGAACTCCTAGTTCCCTCCTTCAGACAGAGCAAGGTGCAATGTGAAGAACTGTAAAATGAGCCATTAACAGTGTCAGAGCAGCCAAGCGTCAGTCACCACTCACCGATAACAGGAGGCGACGTCCATCTCAGATCCCAAAATAAACGGAGGAGAGTCAATGACACTTACGTAAGACCACATTCAGAAAGCATTCCTCTCTGTACACGTCCACTATCGATCGCAACATTTTCAGACACTGTTTTAATCCATTGCGCTGATCATGAAACAGCAGAGATGGCCGTCAACCCAAGACACCAAAGTCATCAAGCTGTTCTTACTGCGTTTAAAGAGTCACCGACAAACCCTAACCATCACAAGTGTAGCCAGCCTCCTGACCCAGGTGGCAGCAAATTCACCAAGGCAGTAGGAGGTCGCTAATTCGATTAACAAGCCTATCCCAGACGACTGCATGCTACTAATGATTTTAAGTTTAATCACTTCAGTCAAAGCTTAATCAGACAATTAGTAATTTAAGCAAAACACTTAAACAAGGGGCTAAATACTTAAACTATAAACGGCATATATATGATATATATTATTATATATACATACAGTATATATCATTATTTATAAACTGCCTGGTTCGAGCCCTGATTGCTGATTGGCTGACAGCTGTGGTATATCAGACCTTATACCACAGGATATGACAAAACATTTATTTAAATTTGTATAATTACGTTGGTAACCAGTTTATCCTCGGGGGTTGGCGGTATATGGCCAATATACCACGTCTAAGGGCTGTATCCAGGCACTCATGTATAAGAACAGCCCTCAGCAGTGGTATATTGGCCATATACCACTCCCCCTCTGGCCCCTATTGCTTAAATAATCACCACCATGTTTTTAACTGATGTGCCTAAATCAAGCACCACATTTGCAGTCAGTAGGAGCCAGCACTCTCTCCGTTGTGCTCTTTCCCTGAAACAGACTCGATGAATAGAAGGACAGATTGACATCAGAGCTCCTAATGAGAGTTTAGACCACGCGTTGCAGGCCGGGACTTCACAGGTTGAGACTCTGGGGAGACGGTTAATAAAATCGACTTTATCAGTTTAATTTGCTACCTTTTTTTTTAGACTGGATGTATCTACTATACATTGAATATATTGTACGTCTCTAGATGGACGGCTGTGATAAGACGCTGGTTTTAACACTCCTAGTTACGCTGTAACACTCTAATGTAATTCCTGTCAGGCCTAGAGGTTATGGGAATCTCAGTAAACCCATCTATGTGGGTGACCTACTGTAGGTCAATGACAAGCAACGTCAATAGCTCTGGCCTGCATTAGGCTTGGCAAGTGTTCCTCTAATTCTCAAAATGAACGCGTTCCCTTACAGTGTGACTATGTTTTGAAGTATTGTGTATACTGGAATTACACATTGAAGCAGTGCACTTGGGGTCAGGTTAAAGGTTTGAGTTTTTTGCTCTATATAGTAACAAGAATAAGTGCACAGCTGCGATGTTACCCAACAAACACTGGTTAAATTACATTCCAAGTCAATCATGACCGAACGCATCCACTACAATTGCGGTATGGATTTATCCCGAGCCACCGGCTGCATGTATGGAATTAATCTGTTAATCCACAAACGAATCCAGAAGAACAGACAGCATGTCCGGCTGCGTCGGATATGACCATAGAACACAGGCAATGGAAAGTACAGAACGCTATTTGCTCTGGGGTCAAACTGTGTCCATTTACAACGTATTAATCGCTCCGCTAATGTCAACCTCAACGCTTGGTTATTTTTCGTCATTGATTTGCCCCTAGGAATCCTGCATCCATTGCCCGTGCCCTTGCCAGTCTGTGGAACACACATACTGTATTAACCCCTGCTGTTATCATCACATCAACACTTTACCATGACCTCATCGTTGCTATGGTGCTATGGTGCTATTCATGTAGTAATCACCGTCTCGTCTCATTCACGACCCCGGACACCCGTATTGTTCCTCCCCCAACCCGTTGGTGCTCAGACAGTCTGGGATATGATTGGAAACGGTTCGCCCTGTGAATGAGGTTTCTGTGGCACGACTCTTTCTTTCATCTGTGTGACGCAGTAAGACATGCTACATAAAGGCCTGCGGTGCCGCACTAGAGAGGTGTCAGGTGAGGAAAAGAGTGATATTTCTGTTGGAAATCAACTCCTGATGTGATGTGCTGTGCTAACCTGCTGAGCTAAGGCTAACACGCGCGTGTCCGGGCAAGTCAACTCATCACGTGTGCATGGCTCTCCAAACCACGTCTGCTACATGAGCAGGCTGAGGCTGCATCCAAAATGGCACCCTTATTTACTATATAGGGAACAGGGTGCCATTTGGGACGTTTACGTCGTTGGTCCGTCCATCATCCGTCCTGGTAATAGAAGGGATCCCTGGTGTTAAGTATAACCCCATCCCACTCCCTCGAAATTCTAACTCGGGGTCTCACTATGCACAGTGCAGTACCCGAATCATGAATTAAAGATAGTTCATTATTTAATACATGAAGCAGGAAATTAATCATTTAGATCAGCGTCAGTTTGAAATATGGCCGTGTGGCATGCAGTGTGGACCATGAACTGTGAAGTCCCAGCCCGCCTCCCAAATGGCACCCTTTTCCCTACATAGTGATACCTTTGGTCAAAAGTAGTGCACTCTACAGGGAATAGAGTGCCATTTTGGATGCATCCACATACAGTGGTGCAGTCTGCCAAGACCCCACATTAGAAAGCTTGCACAGCATGCCCCCGCTCATGATAAAATAGCCATGGCAAATGGATTCCCTAATAAGGCCAAGCATATAAGAAAAGAGGACTAAAGAGGATAACACTGCTACTCCTACTGCTCTCTCTTCGTCCGCCCACGTGTTCTCGCACACCCCGAGAGCTTCTGGTCAGCGGGGTGGTGGCATCGATCCTTATCTCTCCCAAGTGGTCATTCTCTCTTTCTCCCTTACCCATCTGTCTATCGCCTCCTTTGAATTTCATGCTGTCACAGTTACCAGCCCTTTCAAGCTTAACATCCTTATCATTTATCGCCCTCCAGGTCCCCTCGGAGAGTTCATCAATGAGCTTGATGCATTGATAAGCTCCTTTCCTGAGGACGGCTCACCTCTCACAGTTCTGGGCGACTTTAACCTCCCCACGTCTACCTTTGACTCATTCCTCTCTGCCTCCTTCTTTCCACTCCTCTCCTCTTTTGACCTCACCCTCTCACCTTCCCCCTACTCACAAGGCAGGCAATACGCTCACCTCATCTTTACTAGATGCTGTTCTTCCACTAACCTCATTGCAACTCCCCTCCAAGTCTCCGACCACTACCTTGTATCCTTTTCCCTCTCGCTCTCATCCAACACTTCCCACACTGCCCCTACTCGATGGTATCGCGCCGTCCCAACCTTCGCTCTCTCTCCCCGCTACTCTCTCCTCTTCCATCCTATCATCTCTTCCCTCTGCTCAAACCTTCTCCAACCTATCTCCTGATTCTGCCTCCTCAACGCCTCTCCTCCCTTTCTGCATCCTTTGACTCTCTATGTCCCCTATCTTCCAGGCCGGCTCGGTCCTCCCTCCCCGCTCCATGGCTTGACGACTCATTGCGAGCTCACAGAACAGGCGGGCAGCCGAGCGGAAATGGAGGAAAACTCGCCTCCCTGCGGACCTGGCATCCTTTCGCTCCCTCCTCTCTACATTTTCCTCCTCTGTCTCTGCTGCTAAAACCACTTTCTACCACTCTAAATTTCAAGCATCTGCCTCTAACCCTAGGAAGCTCTTTGCCACCTTCTCCTCCCTCCTGAATCCTCCTCCCCCTCCCCCTCCTCCTCCCTCTCTGCAGATGACTTCGTCAACCATTTTGAAAAGAAGGTCGACGACATCCGATCCTCGTTTGCTAAGTCAAACGACACTGCTGGTTCTGCTCACACTGCCCTACCCTGTGCTCTGACCTCTTTCTCCCCTCTCTCTCCAGATGAAATCCGCGTTTGTGACGGCCGGCCGCCCAACAACCTGCCCGCTCGACCCTATCCCCTCCTCTCTTCTCCAGACCATTTCCGGAGACCTTCTCCCTTACCTCACCTCGCTCATCAACTTATCCCTGACCACTGGCTACGTCCCTTCCGTCTTCAAGAGAGCGAGAGTTGCACCCCTTCTGAAAAAACCTACACTCGATCCCTCCGATGTTAACAACTACAGACCAGTATCCCTTCTTTCTTTTCTCTCCAAAACTCTTGAACGTGCCGTCCTTGGTCAGCTCTCCCGCTATCTCTCTCAGAATGACCTGCTTGATCCAAATCAGTCAGGTTTCAAGACTAGTCATTCAACTGAGACTGCTCTTCTCTGTATCACGGAGGCGCTCCGCACCGCTAAAGCTAACTCTCTCTCCTCTGCTCTCATCCTTCTAGACCTATCGGCTGCCTTACTGTGAACCATCAGATCCTCCTCTCCACCCTCTCCGAGTTGGGCATCTCTGGCGCGGCCCACGCTTGGATTGCGTCCTACCTGACAGGTCGCTCCTACCAGGTGGCGTGGCGAGAATCTGTCTCCTCACCACGCGTTCTCACCACTGGTGTCCCCAGGGCTCTGTTCTAGGCCCTCTCCTATTCTCGCTATACACCAAGTCACTTGGCTCTGTCATAACCTCACATGGTCTCTCCTATCATTGCTATGCAGACGACACACAATTAATCTTTCCTTTCCCCCTTCTGATGACCAGGTGGCGAATCGCATCTCTGCATGTCTGGCAGACATATCAGTGTGGATGACGGATCACCACCTCAAGCTGAACCCCGGCAAGACGGAGCTGCTCTTCCTCCCGGGGAAGGACTGCCCGTTCCATGATCTCGCCATCACGGTTGACAACTCCATTGTGTCCTCCTCCCAGAGCGCTAAGAACCTTGGTGTGATCCTGGACAACACCCTGTCGTTCTCAACTAACATCAAGACGGTGGCACGTTCCTGTAGGTTCATGCTCTACAACATCCGCAGAGTACGACCCTGCCTCACACAGGAAGCGGCGCAGGTCCTAATCCAGGCACTTGTCATCTCCCGTCTGGATTACTGCAACTCGCTGTTGGCTGGGCTCCCTGCCTGTGCCATTAAACCCCTACAACTCATCCAGAACGCATCTAGTGTTCAACCTTCCCAAGTTCTCTCACGTCACCCCGCTCCTCCGCTCTCTCCACTGGCTTCCAGTTGAAGCTCGCATCCGCTACAAGACCATGGTGCTTGCCTACGGAGCTGTGAGGGGAACGGCACCTCAGTACCTCCAGGCTCTGATCAGGCCCTACACCCAAATAAGGGCACTGCGTTCATCCACCTCTGGCCTGCTCGTCTCCCTACCACTGAGGAAGTACAGTTCCCGCTCAGCCCAGTCAAAACTGTTCGCTGCTCTGGCTCCCCAATGGTGGAACAAACTCCCTCACGACGCCAGGACAGCGGAGTCAATCACCACCTTCCGGAGACACCTGAAACCCCACCTCTTTAAGGAATACTTAGGATAGGATAAAGTAATCCTTCTCACCCCCCTCCCCCCTTAAAATATTTAGATGCACTATTGTAAAGTGGCTGTTCCACTGGATGTCATAAGGTGAATGCACCAATTTGTAAGTCGCTCTGGATAAGAGCGTCTGCTAAATGACTTAAATGTATGTAAATGACTAATCTGTGGTAAGTGTGTTACTTCTGGAAAATGTCCATTGACTTGGCTTGGTGGCTTTTGTTCTCAGAAAAATGCTCCGAGGTGCATTTCCGAATGCATTGTTCATCATCGCTCGCTCTGGGAGGCCACTACATATTTCCCAATCATGTCTTTCCCTCTCTGCCAGTACTGGAAGTTTGTTTGTTTGCCCCGCAAGATGTCAGGACTGCGTGTGTTCCCGTAGATAAGCTTGGCTAGCAGACGGCGTACATCACCCAGGGACGGGAGAGGAATACAATGGGACCAGCTCAGTGTATGCCTGTGTCCCAAATGGCACCCTATTCCCTATATAGTGCACTACGGCACTGGTCAAAAGTAGTGCACTTTATAGGGAATCGGGTGCCATTTGACGACGGAACCTGTGAATGGGAAACAGTGTTGTCTGTCTGTCTTTAGCCCCCCCCCCCTCTCCGCTGCTCCGTCAACACCCAGCTCCAAAGAGTAATTAGTTATGTCGTCTGTCAGTTTATTGAAGCAGATTGTCTGCTGCGTCTGACGATCGAGTGTTCAGATGACTTCTGGTGAAATAATAGAGGGAGGGGAGAAAAGGGAACACAGAAGGAGGCAAAGAGCTGAGCTCCAAGGCACACGAGGTAGGGAGCATATCCCTCACAAGATAAGAGATGAGAGCAAGGCTTTGTTAAGATATCCACACCGGAATACTGCGTATTCAAAGGTTCAAATTTGACATGTTTTTTTTTGTTGACCCCCTAACCCTTCCAAATAGACTATAAAGAAGGTAAAACGAAGTGATAAGCTGGTGTGAACAGTGGAACTTATCCTAGATACTGCATGTATCCATCCAGAAGTAAAGCAACCACTCTGCATCTCCAGTGTCCTGTCTCCAGAGGCTAGGTGAGTCTAGGTGTGACATTGTCCTGCCTTACACTTGGAACACTTGGGACTCGGAAATGGGTGGATGGCACACCACTGACCACAGAGAAAGGAAGGATAACTACTTACTTTGACTACTTATCTATGCAGGTTATTCTCATTGATGGCAGAAGTCAACAAAGTTGATTTTTTGGGGGGTTATTATCGAGGATATTGATGTTTTAACCATAATGTCTGACTATTTTTAACCCCTGGTAATGCAGAATGACTTGTAATGTGAGGATATTCATCACTGGATTTGTGAGAAAATGGTTTACCAACATGGTAAAATAGTTTACCAAGATTATCAAGTTAAGGAAGATGCAGATGCATACAGTGTCAAAGTAAGAAAAGTGTATTAGTAGAACAGGGGAAGGCTACTACTAATATACTAATACTCTTGGTAAAAGTATTTATCTTCAACTCGCAATCTGTGGATTCTATTCGATTAGATAGATTGAAATTGTGTGTTTGACGTCACAGCACATTTGAAAGTTATGTGGTGCATAGAAATATGAAGAGGGTGGCCAGGAGAGATAGATGGAATGGGCTGAGGGAAGCTGAGGGTTGGGATGTGGAATTGGAGGCAAGTGGGAGGGTATTGCTTTGCTGGGCGGGGGATAGAATTACGGTCAAAGATTTTTTTTAAATATATAAAATATTAAGTAAAAATAATCCCCTTGGATGGTTGAAGGGCTGCTCTTGGGGATCTTTGGGGTGGGGTGGAGGGGGGGGGGGTATTGGAGGGCTGCTGGCCTGGCGGGTGAGAGCTTAGGCCGGTGGTTGATGGATCGCTAGTTCGGGTCCCTATCGACGTGCCCTTGAGCAGCGTGTTGACCCTTGTTTCTTCTGTGTGTCTCTGGTTGGGAGTCTGTTAGATGACTAATGTGATGTAGTTGTTGAGCGGCTTCACTGCAAGTATATTGTATGTTCTAAACATTCAATAATAAAAAAATAATGCCAAATTAAATAGAACATGGGGCAGGCAAAACGACAGGTCAAGAGCAGGCAGAGGTCAGTAATCCAGATCAGAATCAAAAGGTACTGAAAGGCAGGCAGTCTTAGGGTCAGGCCAGGTTCTAGGGTCAACATCTGGAAAACTAGAAAACAGGTCACATGAGCAAGGCAAAAATGCTGGTAGGCTTGACAAGACAAGACGATCTGGCAGGTATAAATACACTGGGGATAATGGGGTAGATGGGCAAGACCTGGAAGAGGGTGGAGACAAGTACAAAGACAGGTGAAACAGATCAGGGTGTGACAATGATAACATACTGTAACACAAACAGCAGACCCCAGTGCACACAACTTCCTCCTTCAATCTCTCTCTCTATCTGTCTCATATACACACTCTCTCTCACACATACACACACACATGCACGCACACACACGCATACAAGTATGCAAATGTATTAGATTTTTTGTATTTGTATATTAAATCCTCTTAAGCTGACAGTCCCCAAAATTGGGCACTGGAATTACTTTAAAATATATGTAAAGGTTTACATGGCTTATTTTATTGATTACCCACCATTTTATAATTCAGAAGACAGCAATCCTGACCTTCCTAAGACCGTGTAAAGGTCCTCTGTGGAATAAGCTGGTATTTGTATCCCTCTGGTGGTCGGCTGCATCATTACATCAATTTATATCACTTCACTGCAACATTACGTCAAAGGGGTGGTCCTTAGAAAAACATTTATTCAACTGATTCAGGGCACATATATGGCAAGGAAATCACTGAATGTGTCTCGAGCAGGCGGATCTAAATACATTACTTAATTAGCTCAACGATAAAGAATGTGAACTACCCACTTCCTTAAACCTAAAATAAGTAGTCATTTTGTGTGGAAGTCAAACATTTGTTTTACGTCAGAAGCAGACACATTTCTCCATTTACTTATCCCTTCTCCCCTTGTCGATAGGACAGAAGTACGTTGTTTAAAAGGTCCCAAATGTTGATTTAGACATTCACAATTTTAACAGATTTTGACTATCACTAATGTCATGATATGTTCGGTAAAGTAATGAAGGTGAAATATGACATATTACAAAATATGAAAAGGCTTATCATATACCATATGTATATGTTTTAGTATACTTTTATTGTGTATTATATCATATGGGTTGAATTTTGTGTTAGTTTTTATCAGACATAAAAATACCAGGTGAGAGCCAAAGGTCATAGCTATATGGGGGGATGGGCTAAATGTCTGCTTATTTACTGATAGTGTAGCTTCCTGTGGACCAGTAGTTATGTTTCACACATTGTCATGTTTTGTCATTGGTTATCATGTCTTGTCTCTGTGCTTCCCTTCTTTTCGTTTCCCTCTGCTGGTCTTATTAGGTTCTTTCCCTCTTTCTATCCCTCTCTTCCCCTCCCTCTCGGCTCCCGAACGTAAGGCTCTCGAGGATTATTTGTCTGTTTCTCTTGACGCCGGCACCGTAGTGCCTTCTTCCTCTCCCGCCGGAGCGGGGTTTTTTTCATGTTAAGAAGAAGGACGGTACTCTGCGCCCCTGCGTGGATGTGATCGAGGCTGAATGACATAACGGTTAAGAATCGTTATCCGCTTCCCCTTATGTCGTCAGCCTTCGAGATTCTGCAGGGAGCCAGGTTCTTTACTAAGTTGGACCTTCGTAACGCTTACCATCTCGTGCGCAACAGAGAGGGGGAGTGGGCTCGGACGACAGTTAGGGAAGCCCGCCCATGTTCGCCTTAGATGGTAGTATTCTCCCCAGTGGAAAACGGCGTCTCCGTTAGGGCATTTTGAGTACCGGGTTCTGCCGTTCGGTCTCGCTAATGCTCCAGCTGTTTTTCAGGCATTAGTTAATGATATACTGAGAGACATGCTGAACATCTTTGTTTTTGTCTACCTTGACAATATCCTGATTTTTTCACCGTCACTCGAGATTCATGTTCAGCACGTTCGACGTGTACTCCAACGCCTTTTAGAGAATTGTCTCTACGTTAAGGCTGAGAAGTGCCCCTTTCATGTCTCCTCTGTCACATTTCTCGGTTCTGTTATTTCCGCTGAAGGCATTCATTTGGATCCCGCTAAGGTCCAGGCTGTCAGTGATTGGCCCGTTCCAAGGTCACGTGTCGAGTTGCAGCGCTTTCTAGGTTTCGCTAATTTCTATCGGCGTTTCATTCGTAATTTCGGTCAAGTTGCTGCCCCTCTCACAGCTCTTACTTCTGTCAAGACGTGCTTTAAGTGGTCCGGTTCCGCCCAGGGAGCTTTTGATCTCCTCAAGAAGCGTTTTACGTCCGCTCCTATCCTTGTTACTCCTGACGTCACTAAACAATTCATTGTCGAGGTTGACGCTTCAGAGGTGGGCGTGGGAGCCATTCTATCCCAGCGCTTCCAGTCTGACGATAAGGTCCATCCTTGCGCTTATTTTTCTCATCGCCTGTCGCCATCGGAACGCAACTATGATGTGGGTAACCGCGAACTGCTCGCCATCCGCTTAGCCCTAGGCGAATGGCGACAGTGGTTGGAGGGGGCGACCGTTCCTTTTGTCGTTTGGACTGACCATAAGAACCTTGAGTACATCCGTTCGGCCAAACGACTTAATGCACGTCAAGCTCGTTGGGCGTTGTTTTTCGCTTGTTCCGAGTTCGTGATTTCTTATCGCCCGGGTAATAAGAACACCAAGCCTGATGCCTTATCCCGTCTCTTTAGTTCTTCTGTGGCTTCTACCGATCCCGAGGGGATTCTTCCTTATGGGCGTGTTGTTGGGTTGACTGTCTGGGGAATTGAGAGACAGGTTAAGCAAGCACTCACTCACACTGCGTCGCCGCGCGCTTGTCCTAGTAACCTTCTTTTCGTTCCTGTTTCTACTCATCTGGCTGTTCTTCAGTGGGCTCACTCTGCCAAGTTAGCTGGCCACCCCGGCGTTCGGGGCACACTTGCTTCTATTCGCCAGCGGTTTTGGTGGCCTACTCAGGAGCGTGACACACGCCGTTTCGTGGCTGCTTGTTCGGACTGCGCGCAGACTAAGTCAGGTAACTCTCCTCCTGCCGGTCGTCTCAGACCGCTTCCCATTCCTTCTCGACCATGGTCTCACATCGCCTTAGACTTCATTACCGGTCTGCCTTCGTCTGCGGGGAAGACTGTGATTCTTACGGTTGTCGATAGGTTCTCTAAGGCGGCACATTTCATTCCCCTCGCTAAGCTTCCTTCCGCTAAGGAGACGGCACAAATCATCATTGAGAATGTGTTCAGAATTCATGGTCTCCCGTTAGACGCCGTTTCAGACAGAGGCCCGCAATTCACGTCACAGTTTTGGAGGGAGTTCTGTCGTTTGATTGGTGCTTCCGTCAGTCTCTCTTCCGGTTTTCATCCCCAGTCTAACGGTCAAGCAGAAAGGGCCAATCAGACGATTGGTCGCATATTACGCAGCCTTTCTTTTAGAAACCCTGCGTCTTGGGCAGAACAGCTCCCCTGGGCAGAATACGCTCACAACTCGCTTCCTTCGTCTGCTACCGGGCTATCTCCGTTTCAGAGTAGTCTGGGGTACCAGCCTCCTCTGTTCTCGTCCCAGCTCGCCGAGTCCAGCGTTCCCTCCGCTCAGGCGTTTGTCCAACGTTGTGAGCGAACCTGGAGGAGGGTGAGGTCTGCACTTTGCCGTTACAGGGCGCAGACTGTGAGAGCCGCCAATAAACGTAGGATTAAGAGTCCTAGGTATTGTCGCGGCCAGAGAGTGTGGCTTTCCACTCGTAACCTTCCCCTTACGACAGCTTCTCGTAAGTTGACTCCGCGGTTCATTGGTCCGTTCCGTGTCTCCCAGGTCGTCAATCCTGTCGCTGTGCGAATGCTTCTTCCGCGACATCTTCGTCGCATCCACCCTGTCTTCCATGTCTCCTGTGTCAAGCCCTTTCTTCGCGCCCCCGTTCGTCTTCCCCCCCCCCGTCCTTGTCGAGGGCGCACCTATTTACAAGGTACGAAAGATCATGGACATGCGTTCTCGGGGACGTGGTCACCAGTACTTAGTGGATTGGGAGGGTTACGGTCCTGAGGAGAGGAGTTGGGTTCCATCTCGGGACGTGCTGGACCGTTCGCTGATTGATGATTTCCTCCGTTGCCACCAGGGTTCCTCCTCGAGTGCGCCAGGAGGCGCTCGGTGAGTGGGGGGGTACTGTCATGTTTTGTCATTGGTTATCATGTCTTGTCTCTGTGCTTCCCTTCTTTTCGTTTCCCTCTGCTGGTCTTATTAGGTTCTTTCCCTCTTTCTATCCCTCTCTTCCCCTCCCTCTCTCCCTTCTCCTAACCTGGCTTCTCCTGCCTTGAGGTTCTCTGCTCAGGTGTTCTCTCGCTCTCTCTCCCTATCGTTCCGTTCCTGCTCCCAGCTGTTCCTCATTTACTCTTTTCACACCTGTCCCCTATTTTGCCCTCTGATTAGAGCCACTATTTCTCCCTCTGTTTTCCGCTTCTGTCCTTGTCGGATCCTTGTATGATGTTCGCTGTTCTGTGTCCTTGTCTCGGCCCTGTCGTGTTTTGTCTTCTGCAGATGCTGCGTGTGAGCAGGTGTTTTAGTCTGCTACGGTCGGTGCCTTCCCGAAGCAACCTGCAGTCTATGGTCGAGTCTCCAGTCTGTCCTCGCTACTACGAGTGGATTTAAGTTTTTCCTGTTTTGTTTTATCCTTGATATTTCCAGGATTATTTACTTTTGTCTTATACTGGAATAAAGACTCTGTTTTCGTTAAGTCGCGTTTGGGTCCTCATTCACCAGCATAACACACATCATCAGACACAACATGAAGTCACCACAATAGACTCAACAGGACAGATTTTTACAACCGAAATAGCTCATTTTGTTTTTTTTGTATTAGCATATGAATGAAATCCTTACTTATTAGCTTCCTGTGTATTAGCAGTTATGTTTCCCCACTTCAACAGATACAACATGAAGCCATTACAGCAGACTCTTGATAAGTTCACACTCACTACTCGGGAACCAAATGAAAATATGAAAAGGTGAAGAAAACGCCGTAGCACACAACTACCCATGTCGTTTTTTTGTCATAATTTTTGTCATTTTTATTGACACTTCCCTGGGAGTGTCTACATCAGATAGTCACAGAGACAAACTCAGAGACAAACACACACAGAGACAGACACACAAAGAGACAGACACAAGGCAGAGGCAATTAGAACACAACAAATCCACAAAGAAATGCTTTGTTGACAACAAAATCAACATGTTGCAATGACCATCTCAGTCTCCGGACTTGAACCCCATTGAAAAACTGGTTTGTATTGAAGAGGGCAGACCATACATGCAGATGAAGGATATCAAGCATCTGTAAAGATGCAGTTGGATTTCTTCAAGCGCTTTCATCAATCCCCACCTGTCAAGTGATCCAGGCCTTCAATTGAGTGGTGACATAACATCTTGCCCTGACTATTTAGCATCCATTCTGTATGGAGGAATGGTCTAATATCCCTCCCAATCTCATAAAACATTTTAGGAAAAGGCTCAGTGTCGTTATCCTCGCAAGGGGAGTTTTGCAATGTTACAAACAGGGGTGCCAATCATTTTGACCCCTATCTTTATTAGATTTTTTCATTACATGTTAAACTAAATATCTTTCTATGAGCAATTTGTATTAGTACAAAATATCATCATAAAAAAGAAAATGTGGATCTCAGTATTTTTATTATTTTATACAGTCTTTTTTGCTCATTTTTTATCAAGGATGCCAATCATTTTGGACCTGCCTGTATATATTTATCTTTTTCAACAATATGACTTTCTCTACAAATCAATTTTAATCTAAATGTATTTGTTACATGCACCAAATACAACAGGTGTATATCTTACTGTGAAATGCGTACTTACAAGCCCTTAACCAACAACGCAGTTCAAGAAATAGAGCTAAGAAAATATTTACAGGTTAATCGAGGTAATTTGTACATGTAGGTAGGAAGGGAAGTGACTATGCTTAGATAATAAACAGTGAGTAGCAGCAGTGTAAAAACAAAGGGGGGGGTCAATGTAGATGGTCTGGGTGGCCATTTGATGAATTGTTCAGCAGTCTAATGGCTTGGGGGTAGAAGCTGTTAAGGAGCTTTTTGGACCTAGACTTGACGCTCCGTTACCGCTTGCCATGCGGTAGCAGAGAGAATAGTCAATGACATGGGTGACTGGAGTCTTTGACAATGTTTTGGGCCTTCCTCTGACATGCCTAGTATTTTGGTCCTTGATGGCAGGAAGCTTGGCCCGAGGCAGGACGCTTGGCCCTTGTAGACATTTTTGAGGATCTGGGGACCCATGCCAAATCTTTTCAGTCTCCAGAGGGTAAAAAAAGTGTTGTCGTGACTGTCTTGGTGTGTTACGACCATGATAGTTTGTTGGTGATGTGGACACCAAGGAACTTGAAACTCTCTACCCGGCCTCAGCACAATAGTCTAGATTGGTCTGACTGAATCTGTTCATTCAACTTTTATCTATACAGGTTCTTCTCATTTATGTTTTTAAGATGAAAAATGTCTGGATATGATTGAGGATTATAAACTGGGTGGTTCGAGTCCTGAATGCTGATTGGCACAGCCGTGGTACATCAGACCGTATACCACGGGTATGACAAAACATGTATTTTTACTGCTCTAATTACATTGGTAACCAGTTTATAATAGCAATAAGGCACCTTGGGGGTTTGTAATATATAGCCAATATACCACTGCTAAGGGCTGTGTCCAGGCAATCTGCATTGCATCGTGCGAAAATAACAGCCCCTTAGCCGTGGTATATTGGCCATATACCACACCACCTCAGGCCTTATTGCTTAATTAACCATGATGTCTTACTGTTTTTAAAGCTCTAAGTACGGGTATTGGCATAACCCTGTGAATGCTGACCCTGCTGAGAATGAGGACAGTGCTGAGGTGAATGCAGAAACATAGCATCCTCTGAGGCCTGGAATGACTTGTCATGTGAGGACAATGGTCATTGGGTTTGTGAGAAAATGGTTCACCAACACCATGACAACACATACAGCAGACCTGACTGTATATATTTATATTTTTCAACAACGTGAGTTTCCCTTCGGCCTCAACACAGGGCCAAGATCGGTCTGACTGAATCCGTTACCACGGGGACTTGCAAATGTGTGAATGGCACACCACTGACCACAGAGAAAGAAACAGTAATTACTTCGACAATAAGTTTTCACAATTATTTTCATTCAACTTTTATCTCTACAAGGTTGTTCTCATTGATGGGTTTTAAGAAGAGAAATGTCTGGATATTATTGGGGAGTGTGATGTTTTAACCACGACACCTGACTGTTTTAAACCTCTAGGTAATGGTATTGGCCTAACCCTGATAATGTTGGCCCTTCTGAGAATGAGGACAGTGCTGAGATGAACACAGAAACATTTTATCCTCTGAGGCTGGGAATGACCTGTCATGTGAGGACAATAGTCCCTCAATTTGTTAGAAAATGGTTTACCAACACCATGACAACACATACAGCAGACAACAGTGCACACAACTTCCTAAATGTTGTCTCTCTTTCTCAAATAAAAACGAAATGTATTCATAAAGCTATCTTTACATCAGCAGATGTCACAAGTTGTTTATACAGAAACAAAAGAGCAAAAGAGTAAGTAATAATATGGGGATGAGGTAGTCGGGTGGGCTATTTACAGATTGGCTGTGTACAGGTGCAGTGATCGGTAAGCTGCTCTGACAGCTGATGCTTAAAGTTAGAGAGGGAGAAATAGAACTCCAGTATCAGAGATTTATGCAAGTCGTTCCAGTCATTGGCAGCAGAGAACTGGATGGAAAGGCGGCCAAAGGAGGTGTTGGCTTTGGGGATGACCAGTGCAATATACCTGCTGGAGCGCATGCTACAGGTGGGTGATGCTATGGTGACTAGTAAGCTAAGGCGGGGCGTTACCCATCAGAGACTAATAGATGACCTGGAGCCAGTGGGTTTGGCGACGGATATGTAGTGAGGGCCAGCCAACGAGAGCATACAGGTCGCAGTGGTGGGTAGTATATGGGGCTTTGGTGATAAAACAGATGGCACTGTGATAGACTGCATCCAGTTTGATGAGTAGAGTGTTGGGGGCTATTTTGTAAATGACATCGC
This sequence comes from Oncorhynchus gorbuscha, assembly GCF_021184085.1. Classification (NCBI taxonomy): domain Eukaryota; kingdom Metazoa; phylum Chordata; class Actinopteri; order Salmoniformes; family Salmonidae; genus Oncorhynchus; species Oncorhynchus gorbuscha. Next base: position 16,731,604 of record NC_060196.1, on the reverse strand, counting down.
CGAAGTCAAGGATCGGTAGGATAACCTCGTAAAACTGACTATGTTTGGCGGCATGAGTGAAGGAGGCTTTGTTGCGAAATAAGAAGTCGATTCTAGATTAAATTTTGTATTGGAGATGCTTAATGTGAGTCTGGAAGGAGAGTTTACGGTCTAACCAGACACCTAGGTATTTGTAGCTGTCCACATATTCTAGGTCAGAACCGTCCAGAGTAGTGATGCTAGTCGGGCGGGAGGGTGCGGGCAGCAATCGGTTGAAGAGCATGCACTTAGTTTTTCTCGCATTTAAAAGTAGTTGGAGGCCATGGGAAGGAGTGTTGTATGGTGTTGAAGCTCGTTTGAAGGTTTGTTAGCACAGTTTCCAAAGGGCCAGATGTAGACAGAATGGTGTCGTCTGTGTAGAGGCAGATCAGAGTATTACCAGCAGCAAGAGCGACATCATTGATATAAACAGAGAAAAGTGTCGGCCTGAGAATTAACCCTGTGACACCCATATAGAGACTGCCAGAGGTACGGACAACAGGCTCTCCGATTTGACACACTGAACTCTATCAGAGAAGTAGTTGGTGAACCAGGTGAGGCAATCATTTGAGAAGCCAAGGCTGTTGAGTCTGCCGATAAGAATCCTGGTGATTGACAGAGACGAAAGCCTTGGCCAGGTCGATGAAGACTGCTGCACAGTACTGTCTTTTATCGTTATTTTATGATATCCTTTAGGACCTTGAGCGTGGCTGAGGTGCACCCATGAGCAGCTCAGAAACCAGACTGCATAGTGGAGAAGGTATGGTGGGATTCGCAATTGTCTGTGATCTGTTTATTAACTTGGGTTTTGATTTTTTTTTTTGAAAGACAGGGCAGGATGGATATAAATCTAACAGTTTGGGTCTAGAGTGTCTCCCCCTTTGAAGAGTGGGATGATCGCGACAGGAAGCAAATCTCTGATGAAAAAGCCTTAGCTTCCCTAACTGACTGACTATGTATATTTGTTCCTGACTTCCCAGAAATGCTGCATTTCACAGGGGCTATTCGATGCTAATGCAGAATGCCACAGGATGTTTGTGCTGGTCAAGGGCAGTCAAGTCTGGGATGAACCAAGGGCTATGTCTGTTCTTTGTTCTACATTTTTTGAACGGGGCATGCTTATTTAAGATGGAGAGGAAAGCATTTTTGAAGAGCAACCAGGCATCCTCTACTGACGGGGTGAGGTCAGTATCTTTCCAGGATACGCAGGCCAGGTTAATTAGAAAGGCCTGCTCGCTGAAGTGTTTTAGGGGGCGCTTGACAATAATGAGGGGTGGTCATTTGACCGCAGACACATTACACACAGGCAATGAGGCAGTGATCGCTGAGATCCTGGTTGAAGACAGCAGAGGTTGAGGTAGAGGGCAAGTTGGTCAGGATGATATCTAAGAGGGTGCCCATGGTTGCGGATTTAGGGTTGTACCTGGTAGCTTCCTTGATAATTTGTGAGAGATTGAGGGCATCTATCTTAAATTGTAGGATGGCTGGGTGTTTAGCATGTCCCAGTTTAGGTCACCTAACAGTATGAACTCTGAAGATAGATGAGGGGGGTGATCAATTCACATATGGTGTCCAGGGCACAGCTGGGGGCTGCGGGGGTCTATAAGAAGTGGCCATGGTGAGAGACTTGTTCCTGGAATGGTGGATTTTTTAAAAGTAGAAATTGTTAGGGCACAGACCCGGATATTATGACAGAACTCTGCAGGCTAACTTTGCCCCCTTTGGCAGTTCTGTCTTATCGGAAAATGTTATAGTTAGGGATGTTTATGAACGGTGGCTAGAAAAAAGAAAAAAAAGGCAGGAACCTAGGAAGAAACCTAGAGAGGAACCAGGCTCTGAGGGGTGGCCAGTCCTCTTCTGGCTGTGCCGGGTGGAGATTATACATGGACACTAAGACCAGATCGTTCTACAAGACGGTCATAGATGGCCAGCAGGGTCAAATAATAATCATAATGCAACAAGTCAGCACCTCAGGAGTAAATGTCAGTTGGCTTTTCATAGTCGGGCATTCAGAGTACGAGACAGCAGGTGTGGTAGAGAGGGAGAGGGATAGAGATAGTTGAAAACAGCAGGTCCGGGACAAGGTAGCACATCTGATGAACAGATCAGGGTTCCATCACCACAGGCAAAACAGCAGAATTTGGATCAGCAGCATGACCAGGTGGACTGGGGACAAAGACAGCCAGGAGTCATCAGGCCAGGTAGTCCTGAGGCATGGTCTTAGGGCTCAGGTCCTCTGGGAGGGGAGAGAGCGAGAGAGATGGGAGAATTAGAGGGGGCATACTTTAGATCACACAGGACACCAGAGAAGACAGGAGAATTACACGAGATAAGACAGGAGAATTACACGAGATAAGACAGGAGAATTACACGAGAGACTGACCCTAGCCCCCTGGCACATTGACCATTGCAGCGTATATACTGGAGGCTGAGACAGGGGGAGGTTGTGGGAGACTTAGGCCCCGTCCAACAATATCCCCAACCAGGCAGAATATAACCCCACTCACTTTGCCAATGCACAACCCCCACACCACTAGAGGGGTATCAACAGACAAGCAACTTACTACCCTGAGACCAGGCTGAGTATAGCCCATGAAGATCTCCTCCACCGCACGAGTCTGAGGGGGTGCAAAATTGGCTGACTCAAGTCAAGTATAACAAAAAAGGAGACGTGATGCTACCCCTCCTAGGGACGGCATGGAAAAGCACTAGTAAGCGAGTGACTCAGCCCACGTAATAGAGTCAGAGGCAGTGAATCTCAGTGGAGAGAGGGGAGCTAACCAGGCAGAGATAGCAAGGGCGGTTCGTCACTCCAATGTCTTGCTGTTCACCTTGCCACCCCAGGGCCAGACTACATTCAATCTTAGGACCTACTGAAGAGATGAGTCTTCTGTAACGACTTAGATGTCGAGACAGAGTCTGCGTCTCTCGCATGAATAGGCAGACCATTCCATAAAAATGGTGCTCTTTAGGAGAAAGCCCTGCCTCCAGCTGTTTGCTTAGAAATTCCAGGTGAAATAAGGAGGCCTGCGTCTTGTGAATGTAGCGTACGTGTAGGTATGTACGGCAGGACCAAATCAGAGGGATAGATAGGAGCAAGCCCATGTAATGCTTTGTAGGTTAGCAGTAAAACCTTGAAATCAGCCCTAACCTTAAGAGGAAGCCAGAGGCTCTGGTGTAATAGAAAAAAAGGCAAATTAAGTCATACAATCAAATTCATGTTAAATACTGACATAACTTCTCTCTCACAGACACACATACAGGCACACTCACACACACACTCTCACACGCACACCAGTATGCAAACTTGTATTACAGTTTCTTGGTTGCTTGAGCACATTTGTCCAAACAAAATGACACATTTCATTTGCAGAATGCATTAAGACTCTCAAGACATGAACTGACATGACACACAATCAACGACCTCGATCAAAACATACTGTGCAACTTGTTATGTAATTACCCTCTTTTCTTTCTACATCTATCAATATGGTCTCTGCCATCTGATGATACTATAAATCAAATCAAATAATTATAGTCTGCACCATAAAGACAACTAAACATATTATCACACAACATGGGCTGTATTCTTTTCTAAAATAATTTGACCAAAGATGACCAACGCAGAAAGAATGTCACTGAAGAGCATGAATATCCAGAAACAGAAGAGGCTTTATTTTACCTTTTTCCATTTGAACTGAGGTGAACTTTCCTCTAAGGGCCTCTCTACCTCTCCTTTGCCCTTTGCCCTCTGCCTCTTACTTGGTCCATTCTTACAAAACAGCAACTCAAGAGGTGACCTCTTTTACTCATGAATAAGGACTGATTGAACAATTGTGCAAAGATTTGCACGCGTAGTTCACAATCATGCTAGTCATTTGTATCAGCTGTGACCAAATGCTTGGATTTTGTTTGACATGATTTACTCAACTGACTCCTGCGTTTTTTTGTTGTAGAGAGTTGTGTTTTCTGTTTTGCAAAAATGTGCTTAGCATTTGCATAGTTTGTGAAAGCAATGACTTACTGTTTTGCAAAACAGTATGTTGTTGTGCTCATTACGTTATGATGGCACTCAAGTGGACCCCAGTTTCATTAGAAGTGTCTTAGCAAACGAGAAAAACTGTAATACCTATTTCCTGACAATGTGGCTTCCTGTGTACCAGTGGTTATGTTTCACAACATGAAGTCAGTCCAGTAGACTCAACAACAGAATAGATTTACAATAGAAGTTGATTATTTTTGCACATTTCATTTTTTGTATTAATCAAATCAAAAATCAAATTTATTTATATAGCCCTTCGTACATCAGCTGATATCTCAAAGTGCTGTACAGAAACCCAGCCTAAAACCCCAAACAGCAAACAATGCAGGTGTAAAAGCACGTGTGTGTATTAGCATATTAATAAACTCTACTTCTTATCGTCCTGTGCACCAGTAGTTATGTTTCACACATCGTCAGACACAACATGAAGTCAGTACAGTAGACTAATAAGTGTAAACTCACTACTCAGGAAACAAATACAAATATGCAAAGGAGAAGCTGTAGCCACAACTACCCGTGTCATTTTTTTTTATACAGACACACAGGCGATACAGAGAGACAGAGACAGACACGAACACACAGACAGACACGAACACACAGAGACAGAGACAGACACGAACACAGAGAGACAGACACGAACACACAGAGACAGAGACAGACACGACCACACAGAGACAGACACGAACACACAGAGACAGACACGAACACACAGAGACAGACACGAACACAGAGAGACAGACACGAACACAGAGACAGACACGAGGCAGAGGCGACGCTATCACTAGTAACAGCACACGAAGCCAAGTCAGACATGACCAAGAAGGTCCAGTTTGACAGAGGTGAGATGGAGGAGAGGATTGTGGACATCTACGTCAGTGCAGACACCCTGAGAGACCATGAGACCAGCACCAAGACAGAAGATGTAGAACACACTTCAACTAATGGACCGGGAGACCAGCACCCAGGTAACACACACACACACACACACACACACACACACACACACACACACACACACACACACACACACACACACACACACACACACACACACACACACACACACACACACACACACACACACACACACACACACACACACACACACACTTTACACACACATCTTTTTTATGTGTACATAGAGCCTAATAGCACAGGGAAGAGACCCTTCTTAGCTGTTGCAGTGTGTCTGGGGCTGCTGTGTGTTCTCCTACTGGCTGGGATCATAGGCCAGTCTTTTCACTGTAAGTATGGCTAAATTGTAATTACTGTAATTCACTGGCAGTCCTGTAGATATAATCTGATTTAGTGAGCAACTTTTCTAGGCCAACAACAGACCAGATACAACAACCTGACTATTATATTGCAATGCAGTACTTTTTGGAAAGTTTCTACACAATTAATCCCGCTGTTTTACGAATTTACTAAAAGTCAAACCCTGGTTACGGCCCTGAAGGCGTACTAAAAGTCAAACCCTGGTTACGGCCCTGAAGGCGTACTAAAAGTCAAACCCTGGTTACGGCCCTGAAGGCGTACTAAAAGTCAAACCCTGGTTACGGCCCTGAAGGCGTACTAAAAGTCAAACCCTGGTTACGGCCCTGAAGGCGTACTAAAAGTCAAACCCTGGTTACGGCCCTGAAGGCGTACTAAAAGTCAAACCCTGGTTACGGCCCTGAAGGCGTACTAAAATGTTGTTTTCTATTCTTTCATTAATGAGTGCAGAATAATGAGATGGCCATGAATGTTTTAACTAACCTGTTCTGAAGGCTGGAACAAGTTTGCATCCTGTTGGTACTTCGTCTCTTCTGAGAGTAAAACCTGGAGTGAGAGCAGACAGGACTGTGTGGAGAAAGGAGCAGACCTGGTGATCGTAAACAGCAGAGAGAAACAGGTGAGAGAGTGGGGGGAGATCGATAAATACACACAGAGAGAGAGAGAGAGACATGATAAACATCTTTTGACCAGTGTTCATTTATCTTTCTCAACAACAGAGATTTCTCTTTAGCCTCAACACAAGATTCTGGATCGGTTTGACTGACAGAGAGACTGAGGGGTCCTGGAAATGGGTTGACGGCTCACCACTGACAACAAGGTGAGAGATTTGACCAGTTGTTATATGTATACTTTGAAAGCAAATGATATTGCTTCAGATCATCTTCATAAAAACAATTGTTTCATTTCATAGATGTCATTCAATGAGCTCTATAGATGAATCATAGAAACCAAGCATTATTTTCTTCAAGAAACACTATATATACAGTATGTTTTTTACTTTTTCTTGGTGGCCCACATCAGACAGCGTGTGGCTTTACAGTTGAAAAAACACAGGCATTATGTATTTTATTTAGGATGATGTTTTACTGACAGTGTGACTGTCTGGTTCTCTGTGTTGATAACATAGTTACTGGATAATCGACCAGCCTAATAATGGACGAAGTCTTTCAACCTTTCCGGGGGAGGACTGTGTTGTACTAAAAAATGGACAAGATCAGCCTGAAAAGTCATGGAATGATATAAATTGTACACAAAAACGTATCTGGATTTGTGAGTTGTGTAACAATAACCTCCTGTAACTACTATCTCCCCATATCTCTCTCTCTCTCTCTCTCTCTCTCTCTCTCTCTCTCTCTCTCTGACTCGCCCTCTCTTATTTTGTCTCCATCCCTACTCATTTATGTTTGTTTCATTCTGAACATATGAATCAATATCCCATTTACTTCCTGGGATGCATTAGTAGCTTCCTGTCTTCAGTAGTTAAATGATGGACACATCAGACACAGACAATGACAATGATATGAGGTTAAGTCAGTACAGTCGACTCCTGATGAGACACAACAACAGCTGCATTAGAACAGACAGAAGGGACCAGTATGAGGTTAAGGGTTTCAGTGTCAGTTGACTCCGCTGATAGTTTGCCACCATCAGATAAGTTTTGACTGAGACCTGGGTTCAAATACAACTTGAAATCTTTCAAAAGCTTTGAGCGTTTGCTTTAGCCTGCCTTCATAGCCATGTGGGTACTGGGGCTTTTCTGTTGCAACAGAAGTATTTTAAATAATTTCATATAGAGAGGCATTCTGGGAATACTCCTTAGACACTGGATTCATTTATTAGGTTTCGTCGTCTCCGGATTCACAGACACCCAAATGTAAATTTTGACATGGCCTATTGATTAACAAGACACACCGTTTATCTTATTATTTTGTGCTCTAATTATTTTACATTGTTTCGTCTCAATGGGTCGCAAGGCTATAAATAGGATTTATGTGCAATGGCCAGGTCACTCTGAGGAAGACGTCAGCTTTATGCCCAAATGTCAGTCACCTGTTCGCATCCTGTACAATGTATTAAAGTGAGCAATAAGAAATCAATCTGTGTTTTTGTTGACTGCTCCAACTCCTTTTCACCTCGAATTTGTCCATTTGGAAGTTCTCCTCGGCAAGCCATTCTCATATTGTCATACAGTACTTCATCCCAGGTCTGGTAAGTCTACACTACCTACTCAGGTATCAGATTAATATGTTTAAAGGAAAAGAACATGTCCCAACCTCAACCACCATGTTACTTTATCTTCCTCTTTTAACATTTCCCTTTCTGCTGGGGACAACATATCAAAAACGTCTCAGAAATGGACACAAATCAGACACAGGGGCAGTGATAGATTCAAAACCTGAGTAGACATTGCTGTATAGTATATAGTCAGAAAACACAATGCATTATTGGAGATGTCTGAGGCCATTCATGACAAGCCAGATGTGACCAAGAAGCTCAAGTTTGACAGAAGTGAAGCTGAGGAGAGGATTGTGGACATCTACGGCAGTGCAGACACAGAGGGACCATGAGACCAGCACCAAGACAAAGAGGTAGAAGACACTTCTCCAAAGAACGGACCAGGAGGTCATCCTAATTCACACACAATCTTTCTCTCTCTCACACACACACACACACACACGCAAAGAACAACTATAAACACATTTTATAACACCGGGAAGAGACCCTTCATAAGTCTTGATGTGTTGTCCGACTGACTGGGATCATAGGCCTGTCTGTCCACTGTTGGTAAATGTTAGAATTCCTACACATTACCGGCTATTCTGTTGTTCTCTGTTTTAGATATTGCAGATAACGGATCTCTCAGAGCTTCTTAGTTTATAATACCAACTCACTGTCACGGCCGTCGTCGGAATGACACCTAGGTGCAGCGTGGTGAGCGTACATTTTCTTTTATTTAGAATAAAATGTCACCAACAAAACAAGAATTAACAGAACAACCGTGACGCTTATAAGGGCCATAGTGCCCCTAACAAAGAACTTCCCACAATCACAACAGGGAAAAAATGTGGCCTAAGTATGATTCCCAATCAGAGACAACGATAGACAGCTGTCCCTGATTGAGAACCATACCCGGCCAAACACAAAGAAATAGAACACATTGAAATCAGAACATAGAATGCCCACCTAAATCACACCTTGACCAAACCAAAATAGAGACATAACAAGGCTCTCTAAGGTCGGGGCGTGACACTCACCAGCAGAAAGAGTTTAGTTTTTAAGACCAAATCCCCTTCAGAAAGAGCCTTCTTAGTTTTAAGACAAATTCATCTGCAGAAAGATTCTTCTTAGTTTACAAGACCAACTTACCTGCAGAAAGAGACCAAATACAGACCAGTTACAAAACCCTGACTGAAGACAGAGACCCGTTTTAGAAAGAGACAGACCAGTTACAGACAAGAGAGAGACCAGCTACAGATCAGTCACTAGTTACAACACCCTGACTGAGGAGAAAGAAAAGCGACAGTGGGAGAGAAGTGGACCTTGGACCTTGAACCTTCTTTTAAAATATTTTCTGTGGTATTGTTAACAAACACTCCCGCATAAAGAAAATTAGAATTAAAAACAGGTTCATCCACAGGATCGACCGTGATCGTGTGGAGTTACGACACCTCAAGAATTGCATTTGATGAAAGGCTTGGCACACGCATACTCAAGCTGACTGGCTCTCGTTCAAGCAAATGAGAAATAAGTGCACTCAGGCTATCCGGAAGGCCAAAGTTAGTTACTTTAAGGAGCAGCTCTCTCTCTGTGGGTCTAAGCCCAAGAAGTTCTGGGAACCAGTTAAAGAAGTAGAGAAAAAACCCTCCTCCTCACAGTTGCCCATGTCCCTTAATGTTGATGAAGTGGATGTTACTGACAAGAAGAACATGGCTGAGCTCTTTAATCACCACTTCATTAAGTCTGGATTCCTATTCTACTCAGCCATACCTCCTTGTCCGTCCAACATTTCCTGATCTCCCACCCCTTCTAATGCGACTATCCACGATGCTTCTCCCTATTTTTCCACTGCCCCGCTACAAAGTTTCTCCCTGCAGGCAGTCACCGAGTTCAAGGTGCTAAAGGCACTTTTTAAACTTCACCCCCAAAAGACATCTGGGTTAGATGGTTTAGACCCTTTCTTCTTTAAGGTTGCTGCCCCTATTGTCACCAAGCCTTTATCCAGGCTTTTTAACCTCTCTCCTCTCTGGGGAGGTTCCCATTGCTTGGAAGGCAGCTGCGGAACATCCTTTATTTAAAGGGGAGATAAAACTGATCCTAACTGTCCTCAATGATGTCACCATTCGCCTTGATTTTAAACAATATTGTGCTGCTATTTATATTGACTTGGCCAAAGCTTTTGATTCGGTAGACCATTCCATTCTTGTCGGCCGGCTAAGGAGTATCAGTGTCTCTGAGGGTTCTTTGGCCTGGTTTTCTAACTACTCCTCTCAAAGAGTGCAGTGTTTAAAGTTAGAAAATTTGCTGACTCAGCCACAGCCTGTCATCAAGGAGTAACCCAAGGCTCAATCCTCGGCCCCACGTTCTTCTCAATTTACATCAACAACAATAGTTCAGGCAGTAGGAAGCTTTCTCATTCATTTATATGCAGTCTTATACCCAGCTGGCCCCTAACCCGGATTTTGTGCAACAAAGCTTTCTTAGTGTCCAACAGGCATTTTCTACCCTAAACCTTTTTCTGAACAACTCAAAAACAAAGGTCATGTGGTTTGGTAAGAGGAATGTCCCTCGTCCCACAGGTGTTATAACTACCTCTGAGGGTTTCGAGCTTGAGGTAGTCACCTCATACAAGTACTTGGGAGTATTGCTAGACGTTGCACTGTCCTTCTCTCAGCACATATCAAAGCTGCAGCCTAAAGTTAAATCTAGACTTGGTTTCCTCTATCGAAATTGCTCCTCTTTCACCCCAGCTGCCAAACTAACCCTGATTCAGATGACCATCCTACCCATGCTAGATTACGGAGACATAATTTATAGATCGGCAGGTAAGGATGCTCTCGAGCGGCTAGACGTTCTTTACCATTCAGCCATCAAATGTGCAACCAATGCTCCTTATAGGACACATCACTGCACTCTATACTCCTCTGCATTCCTGTATACCCGTCGCAAGACCCACTGGTTGATGATGCTTATTTATAAAACCCTCTTAGGACTAAGTCCCCCTATCTGAGATATCTACTGCAGCCCTCATCCTCCTTACACAACATCCGTTCTGCCAGTCACATTCTGTTAAAGGTCCCCAAAGCGCACACACATCCCTGGATCGCTCCTCTTTTCAGTTCGATGCAGAAAACACTCAAACTGGACAGTTTTATCTTCATCTCTTCATTCAAAGACTCAACCACGGACACTCTTACTGACAGTTGTTGCTGATTTGTGTGATGTATCGTTGTCTCTACCTTCTTGACCTTTTTGCTGTTGATGTGCCCAATAATGTCTGTACTATATTTTGTGCTGCTACCACGTCGTGTTCCAAACATGGTGTTGTTATGTTGTGTTGCTACCATGCTGTGTTGTCATGTGTTGCTGCCTTGCTATGTTATTGTCTTGGGTCTCTCTTTAGGTTGTGTTGTGTCTCTCTTGTTGTGATGTGTGTTTTGTCCTATATTTATATTGTATTTATTTTATTACCAGGCCCACGTCCCTGCACGAGGCATTTGCCTTTTGGTAGGCGGTCATTGCAAATTTGATTTTGTTCTTAGCTGACTTTCCTAGTTAAATAAAAGTTAAAGAAAATAAATCCAAATATATGAAGAAGTGATCTTCATTGAAAGTTCTCAAATCTGTTTACCTAATACATGGTCATGAGATCAACAATTGGAACATGACAACTGCCATGTTTTTGAAAGAGTTCATGTAAGAGCTGGTGATGGATGGGAGCAAAATGTTCCCTACTGAAATCTCCATTATGCTATTGTTAAGTGGAAATAAAATATGTGAAAAATAAACGTGAACCTTGTGTCTGAAAACCACATCTATTGTTTCTCCCGGTTAGCTGTAGAGGAAGAAGACATGTCAAGTGAATGACGGAGAGAGAGAGAGAAAACAAAAAACATTGTGATGTGAAGATTCAGAGGAAAGCATACTGTACTCTGTAAAATACACGTCAGAATTGTTTTTATTAGAAACATGTACATTTCCAGCATAGACCTATGTTTAGTAAAATGTTTGTAGATCTTTTCATGTCCAATTATTAGCATATGTTTATCTCTTTAATAATAATAATCACAAAGGCACAGATGAATAAATAAAGGTACAATGTCATTTAACAAGGTCTACCAGCTTTCTGATTGAATGTGATTAGATAGTTAAAACAGTGTCTCCTGCAGTTGGACACAGACAGAGGGCAGAACTGTACAGACAGGACACACACATATACTGTACAAGATGCATGCAGACACACACACACACATACTGTACAAGATTCATGCAGACACACACACACATACTGTACAAGACACATGCAGACACACGCAGGCCACATGCACACACACAAAGACACAAGTGCAGTTCCCTTTAAATCCTCTGATGAAGACATTTTCCACAGAAACTTCATAATATCTCTTCATACTGATTTCGCACAGAGACAGCGTTGTTACAAAATAAATGCCCCTAAATGGTCATCAGTGCGGTAAAGAGTTTGAGCCATAACGTGCCCTCCGTTTGAAGGCTGCGGAAACAACCAACATTCCTCACAAAGAGATTGGCTGGAAGGTTGCACTTGTCACTATTTGTTGTCCTGCAACTGTCATGTTCTATCACTCTGTTAGATGATCCTGTCAGGTCTATGTTCCTGCTTGAAGGTGGTTGGATACTCAACATTATATCAATTGCAGTGGACCAGAGACAGAGCTCAGAGAGGTACCCGGTGAAGTCACACATCAGAGCTACGACTCAACTACTTGTCAGTACAGTTGGAATCATACAGTAGATATTACCATTACAAGTCAGTTAGAAAGGTAATAAAACAGTTAGCTAGGATGGATGACTACGTCAACAAAGAGGTTGTTGAAATTGACAAGGTTATTAAAGGAAACCAGAATGGAGCAATGAGGAGAGTGACGACTGAGACACATCCCTCAGGTAAGAACACAGAAAACTCTATCTCACACACACACACACACACACACACACACACACACACACACACACACACACACACACACACACACACACACACACACACACACACACACACACACACACACACACACACACACACACACACACACACACACACACACACACACACACACACACACACACACACACACACACACACAAGCTTTGGGGCCCCTCTCACCCCACAGAGAGTAAATGAACATGTCATAAGCCTTGAATAGTGTGTTTTTTTATAACAGGAAGTTAGCATTAAAACTGTTACATTTCTCTCAGCCTCATGGCAAAATGTGTGGATGAGCAGGAAATGTGCTCTAGACCAGCAATATTTTCTCTCTTCCCCATGGCAAAAAAAGACACCCCTCCCAGGTTGAGTGTGGGGGGCCTTGCTCACGACCAAGACCAAGACATACAAACACATGACTCAAAAACAGAAAAGTCCCAGTGGAAAAGTTATTATTTTACCCCACATTTAAATATGCAAAGGCATGTATGTTTTCAGTGTATTCAGAGGTTCCAACATGTCATTCTGATACAGTCAATTCCTGAGGACCCCAGGGAAGAGTATCTGCTGCTACCGCAACAGCTAAAGGGGATCCTAATAAAATACATAAAATACCACAAGACAGCTGTGAGAAACGATCCTCTTGTAGCTGATCATGTTGAAACTGCACTCTGCTGTGTGTCCATGTGTTTTCACACCAGTGTATCTCCCCAGCACCTGACGGTTCAGGGAGAAGACTCTACAGGATGGTTGCTGTAAGCTTTGGGATGCTGTGTGTTCTACAAGTCACTCTCAACATCTCCCTGCGACTAGTTTGTGAGTGTATTGTTATTTAATCATTACATTATATCAGACTTTGACAACCGATTAATTTTGTTCTGTTTAGCTAAGTGCTTCCCATGTTAGACATGTTTAAATGACTGGCAAACCACATCCAATATATTCTGTCCTCTTAGCAGACTGTCTGACTGAAGAGAGAGACCAGCAACAGAGGGAGATAGAGAACTTTTCCATAAAATCATCTAATCCGGGTGAGTTTACCTAATACATGATCATAATATTAATTGTACATGTTCAATATGCACAGGGCCGTAGCAACATGAGGACATTGAGGTGCTGACCTCAGTAACTGTTTCTAATGAGAAACATGAATAAAATAGATTCTTGATCTGACTGAGTTCTAATCGCTTGTCTTTGAAAACGAGTGGAATCAAGAAAAGCGGTTTGTTAAGTTTGCATCCTGGATTTGCCTTTTAAGCACTTTCACCACTTTCACAAATGGTATAAGTAATGTTGAAGGGCTCTGGGTAGTATAAGTAATGTTGAAGGGCTCTGGGTAGTACAAGTAATGTTGAAGGGCTCTGGGTAGTACAAGTAATGTTGAAGGGCTCTGGGTAGTGTAAGTAATGTTGAAGGGCTCTGGGTAGTATAAGTAATGTTGAAGGGATCTGGGTAGTACAAGTAATGTTGAAGGGATCTGGGTAGTATAAGTAATGTTGAAGGGCTCTGGGTAGTACAAGTAATGTTGAAGGGCTCTGGGTAGTACAAGTAATGTTGAAGGGCTCTGGGTAGTGTAAGTAATATTGAAGGGCTCTGGGTAGTATGAGTAATGTTGAAGGGCTCTGGGTAGTACAAGTAATGTTGAAGGGCTCCTGGTAGTATAAGTAATGTTGAAGGGCTCCTGGTAGTACAAGTAATGTTGAAGGGCTCTGGGTAGTGTAAGTAATGTTGAAGGGCTCTGGGTAGTATAAGTAATGTTGAAGGGCTCTGGGTAGTATAAGTAATGTTGAAGGGCTCTGGGTAGTATAAGTAATGTTGAAGGGCTCTGGGTAGTACAAGTAATGTTGAAGGGCTCTGGGTAGTATAAGTAATGTTGAAGGGCTCTGGGTTGTATAAGTAATGTTGAAGGGCTCTGGGTAGTACAAGTAATGTTGAAGGGCTCTGGGTAGTATAAGTAATGTTGAAGGGCTCTGGGTAGTACAAGTAATGTTGAAGGGCTCTGGGTAGTACAAGTAATGTTGAAGGGCTCTGGGTAGTACAAGTAATGTTGAAGGGCTCTGGGTAGTGTAAGTAATATTGAAGGGCTCTGGGTAGTGTAAGTAATGTTGAAGGGCTCTGGGTAGTACAAGTAATGTTGAAGGGCTCTGGGTAGTATACGTAATGTTGAAGGGCTCTGGGTAGTACAAGTAATGTTGAAGGGCTCTGGGTAGTGTAAGTAATGTTGAAGGGCTCTGGGTAGTATAAGTAATGTTGAAGGGCTCTGGGTAGTATAAGTAATGTTGAAGGGCTCTGGGTAGTATAAGTAATGTTGAAGGGCTCTGGGTAGTACAAGTAATGTTGAAGGGCTCTGGGTAGTATAAGTAATGTTGAAGGGCTCTGGGTTGTATAAGTAATGTTGAAGGGCTCTGGGTAGTACAAGTAATGTTGAAGGGCTCTGGGTAGTACAAGTAATGTTGAAGGGCTCTGGGTAGTATAAGTAATGTTGAAGGGCTCTGGGTAGTATAAGTAATATTGAAGAGCTCTGGGTACTATAAGTAATGTTGAAGGGATCTGGGTAGTATAAGCAATGTTGAAGGGCTCTGGGTAATATTACTTAGCCAGCTAGAAGGATGAAGTAAGATGGTAACGTTAAAAGGAGCCCACCTCAGCAGTAGCAACAAATAGGCTACTAAGCTCTCTTAAGAACTTTGCTTTACAAAGATTAGGCTACTAAGACAGTGATGTAGCACTCAGTGGTGAGGCTGATGGAGGCTGCAATGCATGCAGGAGGAAGCAGAGGAATCAAAGAGAGAGAGAGAGGAAGCAAGGCGGAGAGAGGTTAATACATGGTTCCCAAACTTAGGGTTGGGGTCCCATGTGGGGTCCCCTGACGAAATCTGTATCAATGAAGATAGGAACTAAAAGAAAAGAAGATGTGTTTAAATATGAACATATTCACATGGCCTATCTTCCCCGTAAGCCTACATTTAAATGCACACAAAATGCTAACAATGCAGGTGTAAAATAGTCCTACATTTCCTTTATATCACTGGTTGTTCTTCTTATCTCGTCACCACTGAGTTTATAGTTTACCTATTACACATCTTTTTAACCACGACATCACTGATATTAATACAGAATCCTTAGTAATATTCAAATCATTCATGTGAATGTGACAACATGATCATCTGTGTGCTCCATTGATATCTGTTTGTGCGGAGCTTGATTAGTAATGCCTAGTAATACAAATTTGAACGCAATGTCAGTTGAGAAAAGCCATATCTATGTAAATAGAGGATGAATTACACATTTTAATATGATGCTTTTGATAATATGCTTTTTTCTATTCTTTCATTAATGAGTGAAGAATAATGAGATGCCAATGAATGTTTTAACTAACCTGTTCTGAAGGCTGGAACAAGTTTGCATCCTGTTGGTACTTCGTCTCTTCTGAGAGAAAAACCTGGAGTGAGAGCAGACAGGACTGTGTGGAGAAAGGAGCAGACCTGGTGATCGTAAACAGCAGAGAGAAACAGGTGAGAGAGTGGGGGGAGATAGATAAATACACAGAGAGAGAGAGAGAGACATGATAAACATCTTTTGATCAGTGTTCATTTATCTTTCTCAACAACAGAGATTTCTCTTTAGCCTCAACACAAGATTCTGGATCGGTTTGACTGACAGAGAGACTGAGGGGTCCTGGAAATGGGTTGACCGCACACCACTGATAACAAGGTGAGAGATTTGACCAGTTGTTATATGTATACTTTGAAAGCAAATGATATTGCTTCAGATCATTTTCATAAAAACAATTGTTTCATTTCATAGATGTCATTCAATGAGCTCTGTAGATGAATCATAGAAACCAAGCATTATTTTCTTCAAGAAACACTATATATATACAGTATGTTTTTGACTTTTTCTTGGTGGCCCACATCAGACAGCGTGTGGCTTTACAGTTGAAAAAACACAGGCATTATGTATTTGATTTAGGATGATGTTTTACTGACAGTGTGACTGTCTGGTTCTCTGTGTTGTTAACATAGTTATTGGATAATCGACCAGCCTAATAATGGACGAAGTCTTTCAAGCTTTCCGGAGGAGGACTGTGTTGAATTACAAACTGGACAAGATCAGCCTGAAAAGTCATGGAATGATTTAAATTGTGCACAAAAACGTATGTGGATTTGTGAGTTGTGTAACAATAACCTACTGTAACAACTACCCGTCTATCTCTCTCTCTCTCTCTCTGACTCTCCCGCTCTCATTCTGTCTCCATCCCTACTCATTTATGTTCTTTTCATTCTGAACATATGAATCAAATTCCCATTTACTTCCTGGGATGCATTAGTAGCTTCCTGTCTTCAGTAGTTAAATGATGGACACATCAGAAACAGACAATGATTGAGACACAACAACAGCTGCATTAGAACAGACAGAAGGGACCAGTATGAGGTTGTTAAGTCAGTACAGTCAACTCCGGATAGGTGCACATCAGATAAGTGTGAGACCTGGTTTCAAATACAACTTGACATTTTTCAATATCTTTGAGCGTTTGCTTTAGCCTGCCTTCAGAGCCAGGTGGGTACTGGGGCTTTTCTGTTGCAACAGAAGTATCTTCAATGATTTCATACAGAGAGGCATTCTGGCAGTACTCCACCAGAATTTGCAAATAAATTCATTAGAAATCTTACAATGTGATAGTCATAGTTAAAGTGTCATAGTTAAAGTGTACCTTTGATGAAAATTACAGGCCTCTCTCATCTTTTTAAGTGGGAGAACTTGCACAATTGGTGGCTGACTAAATACTTTTTTGCCCCACTGTATATTAAAGTGAGCAATAAGAAATCAATCTTTGTCTTTATTTGTTGACTGCTCCAATTCATTTTTTTTTACCTCAAATTAGTCCTTTTTGAAGTTCCCCTCGGCAAGCCATTCTCATATTGTCATATAGTATTTCATCCCAGGTCTGGTAAGTCTACACTATCGACTCAGGTATCAGATGAATATGTTTAAAGGAAAAGAACATGTCCCAACCTCAACCACCATGTTACTTTTAGTTTATCTTCCTGTTTTTACATTTTTCTTTCTTCTGGGGACAACATATCAAAAACACTTAGTCTATGAAATGAACACAAGTCAGACACAGACACAGACGCAGTGATCGGTTCAGAACCTGAGTAGACATTGCTGTATAGTACAGTATATAGTCAGAAAACACAATGCATTGTTGGAGATGTCTTAGGCCATTCATGACAAGCCAGATGTGACCAAGAAGGTCCAGTTTGACAGAAGTGAAGCTGAGGAGAGGATTGTGGACATCTACGGCAGTGCAGACACCCTGAGTGACCATGAGACCAGCACCAAGACAAAGAGGTAGAAGACACTTCTCCAAAGAACGGACCGGGAGGTCAACCTAACACACACACACGTGCACACGCACACGCACACGTGCACACGCACACACACACACACACACACGCACACACACACACACACACACACACACACACACACACACACACACACACACACACACACACACACACACACACACACACACACACACACACACACACACACACACACACACACAAAATGCGATGAAAAACTATAAACACATATTTTGTAACAGAGGGAAGAGACCCTTCATAGCTCTTGCTGTGTTCTCACTCTGACTGGGATCATAGGCCTGTCTGTCCATTTTAGGTAAACGTTACAATTCCTACAAATTACCGGCAGTTCTGCGTTTATCTGTTTTAGTTGTTATTTCAGATAACGGGTCTCTAAGAGGTTCTTAGCTTATAAATCCAATTCATCTGCAGAAAGAGTCTTCTTAGTTTCTAAGACCAACTCACCTGCCGAAAGAGTCTTCTTAGTTTCTAAGACCAACTCACCTGCAGAAAGAGGCCATCAGACAGAGACCAGTTTTAGAAAGAGACAGACCAATTACAGATCAGATCAGTCACCAGTCACAACAACCTGATTGAGGAGAGAAACCAGACCAGTTCCAACACCCTGACTGAGGTGAATGTGATTAGATAGTTAAAACAGTGTCTCCTCCAGTTGGACACAGACAGGGGGCAGAACTGTACTGAGAGGACACACACATACTGTACCAAACGCATGCAGACACACGCAGGCCACATGCAGGCCACACACAACACACAAGTGACGTTCCCTTTAAAACCTCAGATGAAGACATTTTCCACAGAAACTTCATAATATCTCTTCACACTGATTTCACACACAGACAGCGTTGTTACAAAAGAAATACCCCTAAATGGTCATCAGTGCGGTAAAGAGTTTGAGCCATAACGTGCCCTCCGTTTGAAGGTTGCGGAAACAACCAACATTCCTCACAAAGTGATAGGCTGAAAGGTTGCACTTGTCACAATTTGTTGTCCTGCAGCTGTCATGTTATATATTTTTGTTGTATTGTACTGGAACAAACAACAAACTATTATTTAATTTGTTCACTTAAGAATCCCAATAGTATTCTGATTGGGTGACACAATTCTACCAAAATAATTCATTTCTAAAAGGAAAAAAGTCATCCAATATGATTCTGATAGAGGGATTGTGAGACTCCTCTAAGTGAGAGAGAGAGAGAGAGAGAGAGAGAGAGAGAGAGAGAGAGAGAGAGAGAGAGAGAGAGAGAGAGAGAGAGAGAGAGAGAGAGAGAGAGAGAGAGAGAGAGAGAGAGAGAGAGAGAGAGAGGAGAAACAATAATGAGGGATCACAGTTGTAGAGGTCAGGAGGTCAGGAGGTGAGGGTTGAGGTCAGTTCCCGGTAAGGGCGTGATCAGGGTTAATAACTGGTTACCTTCTTTCCTGTGGAGCCATTAACTGTAAGAAGGAGGAGTGTCTTAAGTGGGATATCTATATCTGAGTGGGACAAATGTTGAGTTGTCTGTTTTCAGCTGTACAGAACCTTTGGGGAATGATTAAACTTGGTTAAAGTTTCTCTAGTGTCCGTGAGTTATTTACTCTGAAAAATAAGAACCTAACAATTTGTACAGACGTTCTATCTATTTTCAGCTTGACACACAACAACACAGAATGGGAACAACAATGGCAGTAGGTAGCGCATAGGATATCTCTCTAGCTTAGCTCAACAAACAAAAAAAACAGATTCAAAAGCATCTTGTGTCACAGCACCTCTCCTCTTTCTAAAGATCTAACTTAAGTGTACTTCACGTAAGTACATGAACATGTAAATAAGAACAGTGTGTAAATATTATTTTTGGGTGTCTTGACAATATATCGCTAATTCTTATTTGATTTGATTTACATTGTGAATTGAATGTAATATTATCATATGTTCTGGCATGTAATTCTACGCTTCATGTGGACCCGATAAAGAGGAGCTGCTGCATGTGCAATAGCTAATGGGGATCCTAATAAGCCTAATCCTAAACACTACTGTAGGTGCCAAACAGGTTATATTGTATATTTGTATGTTCCAGATTCATAAGGAATGTCTGATGCATGTGTGTTCCGCCTCGACAGGCTGACTGGGCATACAGTTAAATGGCCTACAGTCTCCAAGGCCTACTGGGAGTGACTGGCATGGCAGCACAGTCTTTTGACCATACCAGATCATTGCTTACCATTCATACCATGCTCTTTGTTTCTTGAGATTTGAATGATCAGAATTCGTTTTCATAAATGCTTATTTACATTTTTTCTGTAACCAGAAGAACGACAAATACATTCTTATTTTTCTTCTTGGATCAAGCATTTTGCGAAACTCGCAATTGCATCTGCTAGCCATGTGTGTGTGACCAATACGATTTGATTTGTACGTGCCAATACTAACATTTCCACCACTCACTTGTGGCTCATGGATTAGGATATTTTAAACTTGGCACACGCTGATCTGTTTCACCTGTCTTTGTGATTGTCGCCAATCTTCCCCATTATCCCCTATGTATTTATATCGGTGTTCTCTGTTTGTCTGTTGCCAGTTCGTCAAGTCAACCAGTGTTTTTGTGTCTCAGCTTCTGCTTTTTCCAGTCTCTCGTTTTCTGGCTCTCCTGGATTTGACCCTTGCCTGTCCTGACTCTGAGCCTGACTGCCTGACCACTCTGCCTGCCCCTGAGCCTGCCTGCCGACCTGTACCTTTGCCTGCCCCTGTTGAATTATTAAACCATTGTTAATTTGTTGTCTGCATCTGGGTCTTACCTTCACACCTGATAAAACTTGTTTTAAAAAAAACGAAGACCTTTTAAAAGCTTTACACCTTTTCCTTTCCAATGAAGGATGGGAATTGTATTGGGAATATTATATTGGACAATTTAGCTTGTACAACTACTGTATGTAAAAATACATAATGTATCATTAGCAAACATTAGCTTTAGCAGGCAGTATTGTGGTGCATTGACATGCTGCATTCCCTGCAGTCGAACAGTAGCAAGTTATTGTTTACACATTTTCCCATTTTCTGAAGGAACTAGAACAATAACGATACTGTGTATGATCATAATCAAGAGGAAAAACACAGATGGCTCTCACATCTCTCCCTCTCTCTCGCTCTCTCTATTCCATTTTGATGATCCACAATCAAATAGGAATAGGTCATTATTAGAAAGAAAATCCATCCAAATGAATCCATAATCAAATAGCTGTCATTGTTAGTTAAAACTGATGCATTGGTTATTATCTATCAGGGGACTCATTAAAACATATGAAGTAATATGAATAACTCTATTCCATTTTGATGATCCATAATCAAATAGAATATGCACATCAGTAATATACATGTATCCATTTTATTCATCCAAAATAGTTTCATTCTGATCAAGACATCAGCATTCAAATACATGGGAAGAAATCACCTGCGAACAAGGAATCTGGAATCTCATGCACAATAACTGTGTATTAATTAGCTTCCAGATGTTTATTCATTCTTAGCCCATTATGCCTCTGGAAAAATGTGCATATCAGCACAAAGGAATGGCGTTTTAAAACAAACGTGCACACCCATGCTGTGGAGACACACACACACACACACACACACACACACACACACACACACACACACACACACACACACACACACACACACACACACACACACACACACACACACACACACACACACACACACACACACACACACACACACACACACACACCAAATAAAACACTGTATTTACTCACCTGGCTCTGTGATGCTCCCTGCTGTTGTAGAGGAGGACATGATTAAAAGCTTTACAGTCTTTTACGACTGCTTACACACTAAAATGTAACTTTTCCCACAATTAGCAAAACCTTACACTCAAGGAGCAAAACACAAGGCTAGATTTGCACAACTGTAAGCAGAGGACCAAACTCATCAAATGACATTCGTGCAACACTAGTGGACCATGTTGTGACCAACGGATTGACGCTGAGGGAGGCTGGACTGAGAGTTCAGCCAAATCTTAGCAGATATACAGTGGCATCTGTCATAAGGGCTTTTAGACAGGAAAACAGGTAGAAGATCTGTCTAGAGTTACAATAATCACCCGCTTATTGTCTGCACCATATCAGCACTTGTGATACCCCTTCCTGTGACATTGTACCGTAAGTTACATCTATTATTCTCTACATAGGATTGAGGGTCGGGCACGACAAGGAGGAAAGGGGCCCATCTTCACGCAAGAGAGAGAGATAATAAACATGGTTTTGGCCAATAACGCTATCAGGCTCAGAGAACTACAAGCCAAGCCATTATCAATAATGTCCATCAGGTCTCTCAGCCAACACTGGCACGCATCCTGAAAAGACATCAGGTTCAAATGAAAGAACTTTATCGAGTGCCTTTTGAGCGGAATTCAGAGAGGGTCAAACGGCTGCGGCAGGAGCATGTGGAGGTTTGTATGGTTCACTTTAGCACCGTGGTGTTGCATACTGCACACATGACTGTTTTACACTGACTGTATACTAGACCTATCCTGAACCACACAATCTTGTCTTTCACTGTATTTCAGGGAGTTTTGTAGATGGATGCTGAGGAAATCCTGCATGAATTCATATATATTGATGAGGCAGGGTTCAACCTCACAAAAGCAAGAAGGAGAGGCAGAAATATCATTGTCCACAGGGCTCTAATCAATGTCCCAGGGCAACGTGGGGGTGACATCACCCTTTGCGCTGCCATTTCACAGCATGGTGTTGTCCTCCGTCATGCCAAAATGGGCCCTGACAACACACCTCACATTCTCACATTTTTGGCCCGATTGCACCACATCGTCACAGCAGGTAATGAAATGCACCAGATGCAATACACGGTCATCTGGGACAATGTGTCATTCCACCGCTCTGCTTTGGTCCAGAACTGGTTTCAACACCATCCACAGTTGACAGTACTATACCTTCCACCATACTCTCCGTTTCTAAACCATATCGAAGAGTTGTTCTCTGCATGGCGGTGGAAGGTTTACGATCTCCAGCCCCAGCTGTTCGACGCCGCAGCTGTGCAAGGATGGATTCGACATTCAAGACGGTTCTCCCCGCGTTGTCTTGCTAATGACGATATTGCTTGTGATGTTGATGAAATTCTCTGGCCAGATCCAGCTCGGAGAAGAGATAATGTATAGTATGTTTACTGTAGTATTTTCTGTACAATATTGTCAGTTTTTTTCAGATGATTTTTTAAACGTTTGTTGTCGTTGTTATTTACTGTAATTGTAAACTGTACTGGATACAGTATTTAACGTTTGTTTTCGTTGTTATTTACTGTAATTGTAAACTGTACTGGATACAGTATTTAACGTTTGTTGTCGTTGTTATTTACTGTATTTGTAAACTGTACTGGATACAGTATTTAACGTTTGTTGTCATTGTTATTTACTGTAATTGTAAACTGTACTGGATACAGTATTTTACGTTTGTCTGTTTGCTGAGCTAACAGTGTTATGCACACTACTGTAGTAGCATGAACACTGGTACATGTTCTGTTGTGATTTTCCATGTTGACATGTTGACTGATTTGGGTATATGGAGAGAAATAAATGATATTTTCCTGTCTGCAGCATTGGTCTTGTGTAGTGTTTGTATAGTTGCACTTTCTCTGTGTACAGGAAAACAACCCTGAGGTCACAATCTTGACGTCAACATGTAAAAATACATAATGACTATGAGACATGAAACTGTGTTCTTTTTTCAATGAATGTAAATCACACGTTTATTCACCTAATATTGACTGATAGTCAAATTTGATGCATATCTCAAATGAAGCAACCAGGCACATTATTTTGCTGGTTTTATCCAAACAACAGTAACAGCGGAGGGAGTGGCACCTCCCATGCTTTCACTTCAGTTGTTCATCCTTCGAATGTATTGCTCATATCAAATAGTGTCCCGGTTCAATTGAACTTACACATGATTTGGTCGGGGGAAAGTTCTGCTTTTCCCAAGAACATTTTGGAAGTTTGTCCCAAATGGCACCCTATTCCCTACATAGCACACCATTGTATCTCTATAGATCTATAGATTGTTTAGGTGAGCTTTTCCCAACACACACACACACACACACACACACACACACACACACACACACACACACACACACACACACACACACACACACACACACACACACACACACACACACACACACACACACACAACACTGAACATTTTGGAAGTTTGTCCCAAATGGCACCCTATTCCCTACATAGTGCACTACTTTTGACCGTATCTCTATAGATCTATAGATTGTTTAGGTGAGCTTGGCGTGGCTACGGTATTCAGAAGCAAACGCTTTCTCACACACACACACACACACACACACACACACACACACACACACACACACACACACACACACACACACACACACACACACACACACACACACACACACACACACACACACACACAACACACACACACCTGTTGTAGATTGTGGTGTGGTTCACACACACACACACACACACACACACACACACACACACACACACACTGAGGTTATTACATTAGTACAGACTGTTACGTGTGTGCCAGACCTGGGTTCAAACACTACTTGACACATTTCAAATAATTTAAGCATTTGCTTTAGTAGCCTGCCTGGAGATGTTATATTGCAACAGGCAAGCTCAATCAAGCACAGCTTGAATTCTAAATGAAAGCTTGAATTCTAAATGATTTCATTTAGTATTTGAACCCAGGTCTGCACTCAGTTCTCAGGAATCAAATAAAAATTTGAAAAGGAAAAGAACATGTCCCAACCTCAACCACCACGTTACTTTTAGGTTCCTCTTTTTAGATTTCCCTTTCTTCTGGTGACAACAAATCAAAAACACAGAAATGGACACAAAGCAGACAGACACAGGGGCAGTGATAGATTCAGAACCTGAGTAGACATGACCAAGAAGGTCCAGTTTGACAGAAGTGAAGCTGAGGAGATGATTGTGAACATCTACGGCAGTGCAGACACCCTGAGTGACCATGAGACCAGCACATACAAATGCCCACAGTCGCACTCAGATGCACACACACACACACACACACACACACACACACACACACACACACACACACACACACACACACACACACACACACACACACACACACACACACACACACACACACACACACACACACACACACACACACACACACACACACACACACACTGTGTCAGCTTTTGCAGCATGAATGATTCATGCCATGTCATTGTGCTAGAGCACTGCCAATCTGCATAAAGTAGGCGCAATGGCCGACTCTGCACTGATACCTGTCAGCCAGGCTCTAGGAAAGACAGAACTCAGTGTTATCAGCAGAGTACGAGAGGCTAAACCCGAGGGGTTCAAAAGAGTCCTTGTGGGTCTTTTCCTTGTTTGTGGCTGTTTCCTGACACGTAGTAGTTGAACCAAAATGAATGGTTGTATTCCATGAGGCACATCGTAGGGAAAACGCATCTTTGTTCAGTGTTCTCTCCCAACTGAACAGAAATGAGGATTGAGGGTGAATATCTATTGATACAGCAAGCATGACACAAGAAGCAATAGAGCCAGCGCCCACTCACTCCCGAAGAGAGAGGCCAACAGACAGACACAGGCAGAGGCCTTTTCTCAGAGCTGTTAAGAATGAGAGAACACAGGGTGGGGTGGAGAAAAGGGAAAAGAAAAGAAAAAGACAGAAAGAGAGAGAGCAAAACAAAAATGGAGGGTCGTTAATGATTTATACGTCTCTGGTCCTCTATTGGGAGATTCTCGTCTCTAAAACACAGTTTAATAAAATGCACTCAAACTGTCAATCTATGTGTCATTTAAAGAAAAGTTTTCAATGTTTTTTCCTTTTGGACATGAAGCTTCATTTGTTTATGAAACATCTTCGTAGCAACAAAGGCATTTTTCGGGGGGGGGACAATAGAATCATTCCCACAGAGCCGAGGGAAATCGCCTGTCACGTGTGCTCCCTCTAGGTCACCAGGGTGCTCATTATGGGGCACACCTGTCACCATCGTTACGCGCACCTGATTACCTTCTCAATATATGTCACTCCCTTTGGTTCCTTCCACGGGCGTCGTTGTTTATGTCCCTGTGTCTTGTCTGTGTGTTGTTTGTGTTTCTTATGTTGTATTATGTTGTGTTAAAACACTCACTCCCTGAACATGCTTCCCGACTCTCAGCGCACATCGTTACACCGCCAAGCCGCCATTACAACAGCTCTGGCTTTTACTCAGTGACCGTGGCTAATTTTACACATGACAGCACTAAAAACATGAAGAACAACTTCACTGTTTCTGTCTGTTTCATCATCACTACCTGGCTGTTTCCCAAATGCCCCCCTATTCCATATATAGTGCACTACTTTTGACCAGGGCACATAGGGCTCTGTTCCAAAGTTGTGCACTATACAGCGAATGGGGGACCATTTTGGGATGCTGATATGATTCCCAAAGTTAAACAAGCCAAACAGGCTTTGAATAGATTTCTTTGGACTTGTACATTACACGGAACACAGTAATACATCAATCTAATGTCTCCCATAAACATAAAAACAAATGTGGTGTATAAGGAAAAGGGGGATAACTAGTCAGTTCTACAATGAAATGCACCTTCTGCATTTAACCCAGCCCCTCTGAATCAGAGAGGTGCGTGGGGGGCTGTCATAATCAACATCCACAGCACCCAGGGAACCGTGGGTTAACTGCCTTGCTCAGGGGTAGAACAACAGATGTTTTACCTTGTCAGCTTGGAGGATTTGATCCAGCAACCTTTCGGTTACTGGCCCAACGGTCTAACCACTAGGCTACCTAAATACAGTATGTGTGGATGAGTGCTATTAAATCCTAATTAAAAAGTAATAGAAGTGTATTGATTATGTCGTTGGTGTTGCTGAATCCCATTGACTACTCTGCATCGCACTGTAATGACTGTTTACTCTTGTTATTGTTTCAGTACAGTAACTAAACATACATACAACCTTTATTGGTCCATTTGCACAGACATTTTCCTCTATTTTACCGGTACAGTACCGAACTTGACATGCAACAAAACATACAACACATTCTGGGAGCAAAAATGGAGGTAAGTAGCACATATTCACCCATTTTGACACCCACAACCCTCTGGCTACGCCTCTCTAACCTTGAGGTTACAACTGACAATAGTGTATGTAAAAATACATACTGTACCATTAGCAAATATTACCTTTTGCATACAGTATATTATGTGAGTTCTGCACTGACAAACAACATTCCCTGCAAATTCTCGTTTTAACAGTAAAAAATTAACAGTAAAAGCACACACACTCCCTCATTATTCTCTCTCTCTCTCTCTCTCTCTCTCTCTCTCTCTCTCTCTCTCTCTCTCTCTCTCTCTCTCTCTCTCTCTCTCTCTCTCTCTCTCTCTCTCTCTCTCTCTCTCTCTCTCTCTCTCTCTCTCTCTCTCTCTCTCTCTCTCTCTCTCTCAGCATATAGTACATAATAGGAGTGATTCAATCTTGATGATCGACAATTAGTGAAAAGAAATCAAATGAATCCATAATCAAATAGCTGTCATTGTTAGTTAAATCTGATGCATTGGTTATTATCTATCAGTGGACTCATTAAAACATATGAAGTAATATGAAGTAATATGAATAACTCTATTCCATTTTGATGATCCATAATCAAATAGAATATGCACATCAGTAATATACATGTATCCATTTTATTCATCCAAAATAGTATCAAGACGTCAGTATTTAGATGGACGTTAAAATAATCACCTGCGAACAAGGAATCTGGTCATGTACAATAACTGTGTATTAATTAGCTTCCAGATGTTTATTCATTCATAGCCCACTACGCCTCTGGAAAAACGAACATCTCAGCAGAATGGAACAAAACAAAAGCACACACACACACACACACACACACACACACACACACACACACACACACACACACACACACACACACACACACACACACACACACACACACACACACACACACACACACACACACACACACATTTATAATACTCACCTGGCTCTGTGATGCTCCCTGCTGTTGTAGAGGAAGACATGCTTAAAAGCTTTAATGGGAATTATATTTCTGTATGGCTCAAAGTTAAGGAGCTTTCTAATCCCGTTTCATAATGTTGTCTGATTACAATTGGCCCATAAGCACTTCCTTTATCTTGCTCCGATCAGAGAATACAAAGTGTTATGCGAAACGTTTTAGGTTGAAGTGAGGAGAATCATTGTGAAATAAAATAACTGGAGCATACAACATTACACAGTCCTACCACACAAGACATACTTTTCATTGAGGTTTGTCAGAGAAAAGTTTCAAAATGTTCTTTGTTAGAAATTGTTGTTGTTTAGTTGGCCTTTTTGTGGCACAAACTACAGTTTTCAGAGGCAAACTCTTACACACAAACACACGACACTATTGTTTGGTGCGATGGATCCTAAACAAAGGAATTCTGACAATGCACAGTTGGCTGGGTTCCCTGCTGAACCCCTTCCATAAAACTGTCTCAACTCTTAGTTTGTCCCAAATGCCACCCTATTTCCCTTACTTTTGACCAAGGCCCGTAAGGGTCTGGTCAAAAGTAGTGCAGTGTATAGGGAATAGGGTGTAGTTTGGGACTCAGACTATGCGTTCCTGAAGGGTATTTACCAATCAATAAATTGCTGGCATCCTTAACCCACCATTTTTTAAAGTTAGCAATGTGTGCCCAAGGAAGACAGCTAACTTCAATTGATGACACTGCATCCCCTATCATCTATCACTGAGAAGATGTCTTTTGTCTTTCTACCCCCCCCCCTCCCATACAGACACAAACACACACACACACACACAAAAAATAGCATTTTTGAGCTTCTCTTGCTTCAGCAACTTTTGTCTGTTGATTTTCATTCGTCACTACTTTTTTTATGCAATGGCAGTAGTCCCATCAAGAACACATTGTCCTCCTCCTTCTGCGGTTATGAGTAAAAATGTAATCCATTCATATAAAAAAAAAATGCCATATGCTATACTTAAATATTCCATTGAAAAAACTAGTTGTACAACAAGAACTGTCTGTGAAGACAACCCCTTTGCTTGGTAAAGGCTAGGTCAGCCATTTCAATTATCTCTGTCCCAAGGAAAAGGGGCCCTGGTCAAAAGTAGTGCGATAAAAAGTGACCTGTTCCTATTGCCTCTGGTTGTTTATGTTGTTGCTGCAGTATATCTAAAAGAGCCCAGCCTTATAAAAGCTGAAGGACAGACTACGATGCTATACTAGCTGACAGCTAGCCTTCTAAGATCCTGCACTCACAGCCTTGAGTCTCCCACAGCCTCATGCATTATATGGCTACGGTCACTGTGTACTATACAACGAGTGGTGAAGTTTCCTTCTACGAATCCCACAAAAACCTGGAAATTAACTAGATTTTAGGGGGTCTTCCATATATATTCCCACAAAGCAAAGTCTCCAATTTTAAATCAAAACATTACATTTAACACTGGGAGAGTGTCTATATGGGCCCACACTTTTGAGTGTGCTTATTGCTGACACTGTTACACTTGGTCAATATTAGGAAATGAACACTTTCAATGTTATGCAATAAGACCTCATATTATTTTCAACACAAGGAAGAGTATCTCAAATCAAATCTCATTGTATTTTTCACATTCGCCGAATACAACAGGTGTAGTAGACCTTACAGTGAAATGCTTACTTACAAGCCCTTAACATTTATCCTTCTCAAGACTGCAATATTGATTAAGTAAATAATAGATAAGTCCAAAAAATATAATTAAAGTAACAAATAATTAAAGAGCAGCAGTAAAATAACAATAGCGAGGCTATATACAAGGGGTACCAGTGCAGAATCAATGTGTGGGGGCACTGGTTAGACGAGGTAATTGAGGTAATATTTACATGTAGGTAGAGTTAAAGTGACTATTCAAATATGTAATAAACAGAGAGTAGCAGCAGCGTAAAAGGGCGGGGGGGGCAATGCAAATAGACTGGGTGGCCATTTGATTAGCTGTTCAGGAGTCATATGGCTTGGGGGTAGGAGCTGTTTAGAAGCCTTTTGGAATTAGACTTGGCACTCCAGTACCGCTTGTCGGTCAGCGCAATCTCGGAGTATACGTCCTGGTAATCCGTCTGGCTCTGCGGCCTTGTGAATGTTGACTTGTTTAAAGGTCTTAATCACATCGGCTATGGAGAGCAGAGCATGATCACACAGTCGTCCGGAACAGCTGATGCTCTTATGCATGTTTCAGTGTTACTTACCTCAAAGCGAGCATAGAAGTAATTTAGCTTTTCTGATAGGCTTGTGTTACTGGGCAGCTCGCGACTGTGCTTCCCTTTGTAGTCTGTAATAGTTTGCAAGCCCTGACACATCCAACGAGCTTCAGAGCCGGTGTAGTACTATTCAATCTTAGTCCGGTATTGACGCTTTGTCTGTTTGATGGTTTGTCAGAGTTCATAGTGGGATTTCTAATAAGTTTCCGGGTTAGAGTTCCTCTCCTTGAAAGCTGTAGCTCTACCCTTTTTATTTTATTTTAGAAGCAATATATAAACATGTAATGTCATGAAATGTGAGATGCATGTGTCTGCCGCCCCACCCCAACCCACATGAAATAGCCTATTTGAGGCTGTTGAGGGGAGGGCAGGCCCACAAAAATGGCCAAAGTGAAATGGAGACAGTAGATACAGCTGGTCTGTTGTAATATAATAAAGACAGTAGATATAGCTGAAATGTCACAATATAAAAGAGACAGTAGATCTAGCAGGTCATAATAATATATTCAACCTTATGTTCCCTGTACACATATATATATATATATATAGTGAGCCCTGTATCAACAGGTATAATAAATATTATATATATATATAATAATATATATATATAATAATAATAATATATTTATATATATATTATACCTGTTGATACAGGGCTCATATGTGAAACTATTCTAACTGAACATTTTCTTTCACAGTGACACTGACTCCGAATGGGAGCCCCCAGTGCCAAGGTGTCCATCCCCCACTGAAGCTGGTTCATCCAGCTCCTGCCACAAGTGGTGTTCATTTGCCCAAATGTATTTCTGCAGGCATGGATGTGCCTCAGGGCCAAAAGGGCACAGCATGGAGGCGTCTCTGTGTTCTTTGCAAAATTAAGTCCCCCATCACCTGCGCCACATGCTTGGTGACCCTCTGCTTTACAGCAGAAAGAGACTGCTATGGCACCTGGCATCAGCAGCACAATATTGTGTAGAGCTTTGGCAAAGTGGGTGGGGTTATATCCTTTCTGTTTGGCCCTGTCTGGGGGTCTCATCGGATGGGGCCACAGTGCCTCCTGACCCCTCCTGTCTCAGCCTCCAGTATTTATGCTGCAGTAGTTTGTGTCGGGGGGCTAGGGTCAGTTTGTTATATCTGGAGTACTTCTTCGGTCTTATCCGGTGTCCTGTGTGAATTTAAGTATGCTCTCTCTAATTCTCTCTTTCTCTCTCTCGGAGGAACTGAGCTCTAGGACCATGCATAAGGACTACCAGGCATGATGACTCCTTGCTGTCCCCAGTCCACCTGGCCATGCTGCTGTTCCAGTTTCAACTGTTCTGCCTGTGGCTATGGAACCCTAAACTGTTCATTTTTACTCTTGAGGTGCTGTCCTGTTGCACCCTCTACAACCATTGTGATCTCCACACAGCACAGCCAGAAGAGGACTGGCCACTCCTCATAGCCTGGTTCCTCTCTAGGTTTCTTCCTAGGTTTTTGCCTTTCTAGGGAGTTTTTCCTAGCCACCGTGCTTCTACACCTGCATTGCTTGCTGTTTGGGGTTTTAGGCTGGGGCTATATAAATATATTTGATTTGATAGAGGACTGAGGGTCTTCCAAATATTGAAAGTGTGTAAATAGTTACCCATATTATTTTGTAAATGTATATATATATATATATATATATTTTTTTTTCATTTATTATTTAATCAATAATTATTTTTTGCCCCATTTTTTTTCTCCATTTATTTTCACAATTTTTTGGGGGGGGGTGTGTTAGAATACCATTTTGGTATTTTGTATATAGTTATTTGTTTCAAAATATATACCTTCACCAATTTAGCCACTTGGGTACATTTGGGCTACTTGTGTGGGACACCTGGGTGACTTCATGATAAATGTCGTGTAGCACACTCATTTTGGAAGTTATCATTCTGAAACTTTGCACAAGTACTGTTGCCCTCTTATATTTTTCACTGAAATTGTCCCCATCATCCTATTTGAATGTTTGTGTTATCTTGTTCATTTTAAAGATGATGATACAAAAATAAAACACATGTTTTTTTTATTGTTTTATCTAAACCAGATCTATTGTTTTATATTCTCCTACATTCAATGCACATTTACACACACTTCAGAGTGTTTTATTTCAAATGGTACCAAGAATATGCATATCCTTGGTTCTGTGCCTGAACTACAGGCTGTTAGATTTGGGTATGTCTTCAGGCGGTAATTGCACAAAGTAGGGGGGCTGCTGTAAGAGGTTTTAATCCACCTGTCGTGTCAGATTTTGAAAATATGCTTTACAGTGAAAGCAATCCAAGCATTTGTGTAAGTTTATCGATCACTCAACAAAACATTATGAACACCTAGCATCAAGTAGCTTGGTCATGAAAATCAGAAAAGCAATCAAATTAATCATTTACCTTTGATGATCTTCGGATGTTTTTATGACATCACTTTACAATAGTGCATCTACATATTTTACAGGTGTCTCCGGAAGGTGGTGATTGACTCCGCTGTCCTGGCGTCGTGAGGGAGTTTGTTCCACCAAGAGCAGCGAACAGTTTTGACTGGGCTGAGCCTGTACTTCCTCAGTGGTAGGGAGGCAGTTATGGTCTTGTAGCGGATGCGAGCAAAAAACTTGGGAAGGTTGATTGAGTTGTAGGGGTTTAATGGCACAGGCAGGGAGCCCAGCCAACAGCGAGTTTAATTGACAAGTGCCTGGATTAGGACAAGGGTAAAGAGCATGAACCTATTTATATCCAAAATAGCGCTCTGGGAGGAGGACACAATCATTTCATGGAACGGGCAGTTTCCCAGGAGGAAGAGCAGGTCCGACAATAACAGAGAATGCAGAGATTCAAATTGAGGTATCCGTCATCCACACTGATATGCCTGCCAGACATGCAGAGATGCGATTCGCCACCTGGTCATCAGAAGGGGAAAGGAGAAGATTAATGTGTGTCATCTGCATAGCAATGATAGGAGAGACCATGTGAGGTTATGACAGAGCCAAGTGACTTGGTGTATAGCGAGAATAGGAGAGGGCCTAGAACAGAGCCCTGGGGACACCAGTGGTGAATGGTGAGGAGACAGATTCTCGCCACGCCACCTGGTTTTTGCCCAACTAGAGGGTGGAGAGGAGTATCTGATGGTTCACAGTATCGAAGGCAGCCGATAGGTCTAGAAGGATGAGAGCAGAGGAGAGAGAGATATTTATATCCAAAATACCTCCATTTGTTTGGCGCGTTATGTTCAGAAATCCACAGGAAAGAGCGGTCATGACAACACAGACAAATTTCAAATAGTATCCGTAATGTCCACAGAAACATGTAAAAAGTTTTTTTATAATCAATCCTCAGGTTGTTTTTAAAATATATAATCGATAATATATCAACCGCAACTGTCTTTTTCAGTAGGAGAGGGAAAGGCAATGGCTGCCCAAACTCTGTTGCGCCAAGCAAAACGTTGCTGGCACCAGGCCATACATTGACGCAATGTTATCTTTCTCGCTCATTTTTCAAAATAAAAGCCTGAAACTATGTCTAAAGTCTGTTGACACAGGAAGCGACAGGAAAAGGAATCTGGTTGATATCCCTTTAAATGGAGCAAAGGCAGGCTATGGAAAATGAAGTTTTCAAAACAGAAGCCACTTCCTGGTTTGATTTTCCTCAGGGTTTCGCCTGGAATACCAGTTCTGTTATAACACAGATAATATTTTGACAGTTTTGGAAACTTTAGAGTGTTGTCTATCCTAATGTGTCAATTATATGCATATTCTAGCATCTGGTCATGATAAATAAGTTGTTTACTTTGGGAACATTATTTTTCCAACCATAAAAATAGTACCCCCTAGCTTCAAGAGGTTATTAAGTCACATTAGGCTGGTTTGCAAAGTGATCTGTCATTCCTATTGGAATCCAGACAGAGTTAGGACATTTTTATTTTTTGAAACATTGATAAAGGAGACTATTTAAATAATAATATTAAACGGAAACAACCATTTTGATAATGGGTGCAATAAATCTGATAAATAAATCTTATCTAAATATGTTTTATCTTTGATTTATCAATCTTATGCTACATCAATGTACATTTAAAAACACAGACAGGAAAAACTATCCTAAAAATTCTAGCTGCAGTAGAGCATGCTGGGAAATATGATAATGAAGGGCGTGGTTTTGATGGGAATGTTTTACTCTCTGCAGAGTAAAATGACACAATCACACTCAACACTGGATATTAACACCAACACTGGGGTTCTTTTACACCACTGAGTGTTAATTTCACTCTTAGGGTGTTCATTCAACTCCTGAATCCATTCAACACGAGAAATGTTACACTGAAAAATGCACACTAGGTAACATTGTACATAGGGCTCTGGTCAAAAGTAGGGCACTATATAGGTCATAGGGTGCCATTTGGGACATATCCTTGGCAGCCACCTAGAAGGCCTCCCTTGCAAAACAATACTGCAACGCCTGTAACTACACATGGACAATAAATGACTCAACTCAAGGCAGATACACTACCACTATATATTTTACCCTTTTAAACACATTCTCATTTACAGCAACAACCTGTGGAATAGTTACAGTGGAGAGGAGGATGAATGAGCCAATTGTAAACTGGGGATGATAAGGTGACAGTGATGGTATTAGGGCCAGATTGGGAATTTAGCAGGACACCAGGGTTAACACCCCTACTCTTACGATAAGTGGCATGGGATCTTTCGTGACCACATGACTCCCGTTTAACATCCCATTCGATAGACGGCACCCTTCACAGAGCAATGTCCCCAATCACTGCCCTGAGGTATTGGGCTACCAGGACCAACCCTGCTTAGCATCAGAAGCAAGCCAGCAGTGGGATGCAGGGTGGTATGCTGCTGGCCAGGGACAGAGACAGTAAAATATACACTTGACTTCTGCTCTGCAGGGACAACAGTACAACAGTAATAGGGAAAAGATGAGAGAATCCTTGGAGCTTCCTTTCACGACCTTCGATGTTGTTCTACATCCCAAATGGCTCCCTAGTCTCTATGAAGTGCACTATTATTATTATTTTTTACCAGGGGCCCGGGTCAAAAGCAGTGCACTACATAGGGAATAGGGTACCATTTGGGAGTCACTTAAAATAAATGAATGATAAGTATTTTATTTTATGACAGTATTTTTCCATGATCAAACCAACGGAGACACATTGTATCTTAAGCTGATCAGCATAAATGTGAGGAGGGTGAATGACATTACTCATAAAGGCAGATTTGCTAGGCTCTCTATTCTTTCCTCCAACCAACAGAACGGACTTAGACAAACAAGGATGGATCTCTATAGGAACATAGACAACGTCTGGGGAAGAGGTTGCAATGCTAAAAACTGCTATAAATGCACTCCAAGGACGCGGCGCAAATGGCACACTATTCACTATGGGCCCTGCCATTTTGGAGTGTAAGATAAATACACTGTCCCATAGTTCAGTTGCCTCTCCTTGAGGCAACCCCCAAAAGGTGTTGCAGCTGCAATCCTAGAAGTTTTATGGTCTACTTTGGAAAGAAATCCTAGAAGTTTTATTGTCTACTTTGGAAAGAAATCCTAGAAGCTTTATTGTCTACTTTGGAAAGAAATCCTAGAAGTTTTATTGTCTACTTTGGAAAGAAATCCTAGAAGTTTTATTGTCTACTTTGGAAAGAAATCCTAGAAGTTTTATTGTCTACTTTGGAAAGAAATCCTAGAAGTTTTATTGTCTACTTTGGAAAAAAATCCTAGAAGCTTTATTGTCTACTTTGGAAAGAAATCCTAGAAGCTTTATTGTCTACTTTGGAAAGAAATCCTAGAAGCTTTATTGTCTACTTTGGAAAGAAATCCTAGAAGCTTTATTGTCTACTTTGGAAAGAAATCCTAGAAGTTTTATTGTCTACTTTGGAAAGAAAAACTTTTTGACCTCAGATAATACCTAGATTATAATGGACAGAATAAACGTGTGTATTTTCTCCCTCATGATCCGTGGCGGCCCACAGTATACTGTGAATATGATAAGTCGTCTTCACTGACATTGGTACTGGCTGACTGTGGGTTAGACTCAGGGGCATAGCTGGACACACACATACAGGTTCTGGACATGACAAGACAATCTCTGAGGGAAATGGAGAGTGTGGCTCGCTGCCTATTATGGGCCGAATCAGTGGGAGGAAATGACCTTTCTGACCCTGATTGACCACACACACGGTCCACACACACTCATCTACGATTGTGATACAGCACATACATATGCATGACAAATTTATGAAACCAGCAAGCTGAGAGGCTGCTGGCATTCCATTAGAGTTTGTTTCTTTTCTCTCTCCCTCTCTCCCTCCCTACCTACCTACCTACCTACCTACCATGTTTCCACTACAGGTTGTCAGGGATGAGATGGGGCAGGCTTTGGAGTGAGTGTGTCTGTCTCTGTGTGTGCTCCTGTGTGTGTGTGGAGATCCGTACAGAACGTTTTCATCTCGCTCCATATAAACGCAATATGTAAAGCGTTGGTCCCATTTTTCAGATGCACAAAAAGCCTTTTTCTCTTAAATGTTGTGCTGAAATTTGTTTACGTCAATGTTCGTGAGCATTTCTCCTTTGCCAAGATAATCCATCCACCTGACAGGTGTGGCATATCAATTAGCTGCTTAAACAGCATGATCATTACACAGGTACATCTTGTGCTGGGACAATTAAAGGCCACTCTAAAATGTGCAGTTTTGTCAGAAAACACAATGCCACAGATGTCTCCATTTTTTAGGGAGCGTGCAATTGGCATGCTGACTACAGGAATGTCCATCAGAGCTGTTATCAGAGAATTGAACGTCGTTTTAGATCATTTGGCAGTATGTCCAAACAGCCTCACAACCGCAGACCACATGTTACCAAGCCAGCCCAGGACCTCAACATCCGGCTACTTTACTGCAGGATCATCTGCGACCAGCCACCTGGACAGCTGATGAAACTGATGAGTATTTCTGTCTGTAATAAAGCACTTTTGTGGGGAGAAACTCATTCTGATTGGCTGGGCCTGGCTCCCAGTCATGTGAAATCCATAGATTAGGGCCTCATTTTTTTTAATTGACTGATTTCCTTAAATGAACTGTAACTCAATAAAATAATAGAAATTGTTGCATGTTGCATTTATATTTTTGTTCAGTATAGTTGTAGGTGGCCCCACTTCCTCTTTTCATCGCTATTTTGAATCTCCAAGTAGGCCTGAGAATACAGTGGGTGGCACCACTTCCTCCCTTAGACGCCATTTTGGATCTACCAGTGGGCCTGAGTTGTGTGGTCCAGTGCCAGCATCCATTAACTCCCAGTGAAGGCTGTGGTCTATTACTCGCTGGCACGACACTCAGCATTAAAGCACCATAAATCAGCCGCGCGAAACTCTATTAAGGCCTACTGAAACAGAGGACAGTGGGACCAATGCGGTCTGGTTATGATTTAGTGGGATGATGGGGAGGACAGGGAAAGGTAAGAGTGTGTGTGTCCCACTCCACTAGAAAAGGAACTTAAGTTGAGTCAGTGTAGCAGGAGAATGAGTGTGGAGTAAGACAAAGTGTGTTTCACAAAAGTCACCATATTTCATATGTAAGGTACTGGTCAAAAGTGGTGCACTACATAGGGAATAGGATTCAATTTGGTGCAGTCTGGGAAGGTTGCCTGGCCTGACCTGGACCCACAATGGTGATGTTATCTCAATGAATAACGAAATATGGTGTCGGCACAAATCTAACCAAAGAGGCAGACAGACCGGGAAGTGCCCAGAGTAAATGAAGAAATAGTATTATGTGCCAAGTCTGGAGTTGGATCCAAACACAAAGTTTGTTGCGCATAGCTAAATGCAGCATGGAACCTCCCCCCCTTTCTTTCTCCATCCCGCTGTGTCCCTCCTCCCTGTGGCTGCTACCTGCTGGTTGCTTTACATTGTCCCCGCTGTGATTTCTGTGGTTCTGTGCACCATATGCCTCTTCCTATATGAATTCCAATTAGAATTCCATCAAGCCTCTGTCTGCATCTCATTACCATGACACGGTGTGTGTGTGTGTGACAGCAGAGCAGACGTATGGAGTAAGTTATTAGCCAACACTGTCAAGCCTTTATCGTTAAAGATGCTTCTGATTATGGAAGTGGATGTAAACAACACACTTGACTGAGTTGGGAAAGGTGAATAAATGTTGGGTTGTCAAAAAGCCACATTGGCGCCCACATACGGTGAAGCACAACAGATCAGGTGCTGTCTGTATCACTAGTCTCAGAGTGTGTGCTGATCCAGAATAAATTCCTCTCTGTGTAATCTTATTCATTGTGATCAAAAAGACCAAACTGATCCTTGATCAACACTAGTCTGAGACACTTGATACTGATCATATGGCCCCAGGTGAAAGTATGAGTTAATACCAGAAAAAAATACCCTTTTCTATGAAAATATGAAAACATTTCCATATTCTAACTTTCTCAACATATACTTAAAAAAGAAATGTCCCCTCCAAAACCTGCTAATACGTCTGCTGGTTCACTCACACACTAACCTCCTAAACTTGACAGAGACTGAGTGCATCCCAAATGGTACTGTATCCCCTATATTGTGTAATGTAGCACTTTCCTCTCCTTGTTCGGGTGACGCTTGGCGTCACCGGTCTTCTAGCCATCATCGATCCACTTTTCATTTTCCTGTTGTTTTGTCTTGTCTTGCCACACACCTGGTCTCAATTCCCTCATTACATGTTGTGTATTTAACCCTCTGTAAGTGCATGTGCACGTTTTATCTGGTGCGCGACGGGTTTTGTAGCCATTTGTTTGTTGTTCTGGTTTCCTGTGGTTTTATGAATAAAACTGCTCTGTTGATTACCCAGTTTTGCTCTCCTGCGCCCGACTTCCCTGCCACCAGATACACACTCCCTTACACAACCAGTGTGTATACTATGCATTATGACATCTCAGCTTGCCTTTGGGACCCCGGGCCCTTACACTCATGGCAGGGAAGAGTCCATCAACCACGGGTCATGCTGTAGAGCGCCAGCTACAAGACCTGGCTGGGCAAAAGGCAGGTGTGGGATGGTCAAAAAAAATCCACTTAAGTCCTCAATTATTAACTTCATCACTAGGTCACTGCTGAGTGGGTCTGAGGTGGTACTGAGGTGGTCCTGAGTGTGTGTGAGAGACAGAGAGAGAGACAGAGAGAGAGACAGAGATAGAGACAGAGAGAGAGACAGAGAGAGAGATGATGTGTGTGTGTGTTTCTGTGTGTGCGTGCGTGTGCGTGTGCTTGGTCGTGTGTGTGTACGTGCATGACTGAGCGCATATTCCAGACAGAGGAAGACGGAAAGAGAGCTCAAAATGTAACAGTATTTACACCACAAAAACAATCACCCCCTCAATTCCCACTCATTAACACTATTCAAGCTTGTTAGCACGGATCTCAATAACCACTCATTAGCACGACTCCATCTTGTTAAAACGGATCTCAATGCCCACTCATTAGTACTACTCCAGCTTGTTCGCACAGAGTTGCGCAAGACGTGAAAAGTAGCTTGGTTTGTTGTGTTCCTGTATTGAAAACAGATAGACCCGTCTTCAATTTGATCGATTATTAACGTTTAAAAATACCTAAAGTTGTATTACAAAAGTAGTTTGGAATATTTTGGCAAAGTTTATAGGCAACTTTTTAAATATTTTGTAGTGACGTTGCGCATTTTGGAAGCTGTTTTTTTCTCGATCAAACGCGCCAAATAAATTGACATTTTAGATATATATGGACGGAATTAATCGAAC
The DNA here is from genome assembly GCF_021184085.1 of Oncorhynchus gorbuscha. Classification (NCBI taxonomy): domain Eukaryota; kingdom Metazoa; phylum Chordata; class Actinopteri; order Salmoniformes; family Salmonidae; genus Oncorhynchus; species Oncorhynchus gorbuscha. The sequence goes on along the minus strand of NC_060196.1, from coordinate 16,691,600 downwards.
AAAAGGACCAATTGTGATTTTTATGGGACATATTGGAGTGCCAATAAAAGAAGCTCATCAAAGGTAAGGTATGTTTTATATTTTATTTCTACGTTTTGTGTAGCGCCTGCAGAGTTGAAATATGCTACCCTCTTTGTTTACTGTTGTGCTATTATCAGATAATAGCTTCTTATGTTTTCACCGAAAAGCCTTTTTTAAATCTGACATGTTGGCTGGGTTCACAACGAGCGTAGCATTAATTGAGTATCTTACATGTGTGATTTAAGGAAAGTTAGATTTTTATATCATTTTTTAATATTTGCCAAGCTGCATTTTACGTTTTTTGACCAAGTGGGACGCAACAGTCCCCTATACCACAATAAGTTTTAATGCTACTCCAGCTTGTTAGCACGGATATGAATTCCCACCCATTAACACTACTCCGGCTTGTTAGTACTGATCTGAATTCCCACCCATTAACACTACTCCAGCTTGTTAGTACTGATCTCAATGCCCACTCATTAACACTACTACGGATTGTTAGTACTGATCTCAATGCCCACTCATTAACACTACTACGGATTGTTAGTACTGATCTCAATGCCCACCCATTAACACTACTCCGGCTTGTTAGTACTGATCTCAATGCCCACTCATTAACACTACTCCGGCTTGTTAGTACTGATCTGAATTCCCACCCATTAACACTACTCCGGCTTGTTAGTACTGATCTCAATGCCCACTCATTAACACTACTCCGGCTTGTTAGTACTGATCTCAATTCCCACCCATTAACACTACTCCAGCTTGTTAGTACTGATCTCAATGCCCACTCATTAACACTACTCCAGCTTGTTAGTACTGATCTCAATGCCCACTCATTAACACTACTCCAGCTTGTTAGTACTGATCTCAATGCCCACCCATTAACACTACTCCAGCTTGTTAGTACTGATCTCAATTCCCACCCATTAACACTACTCCAGCTTGTTAGCACGGATCTGAATTCCCACCCATTAACACTACTCCGGCTTGTTAGTACTGATCTCAATGCCCACTCATTAACACTACTACGGATTGTTAGTACTGATCTCAATGCCCACTCATTAACACTACTCCAGCTTGTTAGTACTGATCTCAATGCCCACTCATTAACACTACTCCAGCTTGTTAGGACTGATCTCAATGCCCACTCATTAACACTACTCCAGCTTGTTAGTACTGATCTCAATGCCCACTCATTAACACTACTCCAGCTTGTTAGTACTGATCTCAATTCCCACCCATTAACACTACTCCAGCTTGTTAGTACTGATCTCAATGCCCACTCATTAACACTACTCCAGCTTGTTAGTACTGATCTCAATGCCCACTCATTAACACTACTCCAGCTTGTTAGTACTGATCTCAATGCCCACTCATTAACACTACTACGGATTGTTAGTACTGATCTCAATGCCCACTCATTAACACTACTACGGATTGTTAGTACTGATCTCAATGCCCACCCATTAACACTACTCCGGCTTGTTAGTACTGATCTCAATGCCCACTCATTAACACTACTCCGGCTTGTTAGTACTGATCTGAATTCCCACCCATTAACACTACTCCGGCTTGTTAGTACTGATCTCAATTCCCACCCATTAACACTACTCCAGCTTGTTAGTACTGATCTCAATGCCCACTCATTAACACTACTCCAGCTTGTTAGTACTGATCTCAATGCCCACTCATTAACACTACTCCAGCTTGTTAGGACTGATCTCAATGCCCACTCATTAACACTACTCCAGCTTGTTAGTACTGATCTCAATGCCCACTCATTAACACTACTCCAGCTTGTTAGTACTGATCTCAATGCCCACTCATTAACACTACTCCGGCTTGTTAGTACTGATCTGAATTCCCACCCATTAACACTACTCCAGCTTGTTAGCACGGACCTGAATTCCCACTCATTAACACTACTCCAGCTTGTTAGTACTGATCTCAATTCCCACCCATTAACACTACTCCAGCTTGTTAGCACGGACCTGAATTCCCACTCATTAACACTACTCCGGCTTGTTAGTACTGATCTCAATGCCCACTCATTAACACTACTCCGGCTTGTTAGTACTGATCTGAATTCCCACCCATTAACACTACTCCGGCTTGTTAGTACTGATCTCAATGCCCACTCATTAACACTACTCCGGCTTGATAGCATGGATCTCAATGCCCACCCATTAACACTACTCCAGTTTGTTAGCACAGATCTGAATTCCCACCCATTAACACTACTCCAGCTTGTTAGCACGGATTTCAATTCCTACCCATTAACAGTACTCCAGCTTGTTAGCACAGATCTGAATTCCCACCCATTAACATTACTCCAGCTTGTTAGCACGGATTTCAATTCCCACCCATTAACACTACTCCAGCTTGTTAGCACGGATTTCAATTCCCACCCATTAACACTACTCCAGCTTGTTAGCACAGATTTCAATTCCCACCCATTAACACTACTCCAGCTTGTTAGCACGGATCTGAAAACACACCGTTTAACACTATTCCAGCTTGCTAGCATGAATCTCAATTCCCACTTTTTAACACTACTCCAGCTTGATAGCATGGATCTCAATGCCCACCCATTAACACTACTCCAGCTCATCAGCACTGATCTCAATGCCCACCCATTAACACTACTCCAGTTTGTTAGCACAATGCCCACCCATTAACACTACTCCAGTTTGTTAGCACAATGCCCACCCATTAACACTACTCCAGTTTGTTAGCACAATGCCCACTCATTAACACCACTCCAGCTCATCCAGCTAGTACAGCACTGATCTCAATGCCCACTCATTAACACTACTCCAGCTTGTTAGGATGTATCTCAACAGACACTCATTAACACTACATCCATACTAGCTTGCTAGCATGGATGTCAATACCCACCAATTAACACTGCACCAGCTTGTTGGCACGGATCTCAATGCCCAATCATTAACACTACTCCAGCTTGTTAGCACGTATCTCAAAGCCCAATCATTAACACTACTCCAGCTTGTTAGCACGTATCTCAAAGCCCAATCATTAACACTACTCCAGCTTGTTAGCACGTATCTCAAAGCCCAATCATTAACACTACTCCAGCTTGTTAGCACGTATCTCAAAGCCCAATCATTAACACTACTCCAGCTTGTTAGCACGTATCTCAAAGCCCAATCATTAACACTACTCCAGCTTGTTAGCACGTATCTCAATACTCACTCATTAACACTACTCCAGCTTGATAGCACATATCTCAATGTCCAATCATTAACACTGCACCAGCTTGTTAGCACGTATCTCAATACTCACTCATTAACACTACTCCAGCTTGATAGCACATATCTCAATGTCCAATCATTAACACTGCACCAGCTTGTTGGCACAGATCTCAATGCCCACCCATTAACACTACTCCAGCTTCTTAGCACGGATCTCAATGCCCACCCATTAACACTAGTCCAGTTTGTTAGCAAGGATCTCAGTGCCCACTCATTAACACTACTCCAGCTTGTTAGCATGTATCTCAACATACACTCATTAACACTATTCCAGCTTGTTATCACTGATAGCAATGCACACTCATTTACACCCTTCCAGAATTTTTGCAAAGCACTCAATTCCCACTCATTAGCACGATTCAAGCTTGTTAGCACGGATCTCAAAAACCACTCATCAACACTACTCCAGCATGTTAGCACGGATCTGAATTCCCACTCATTAACACTACTCCAGGATGTTAGTACTGATCTCAATGCCCACTCATTAACACTACTCCAGCTTGTTAGTACTGATCTCAATGCCCACTCATTAACACTACTCCAGCTTGTTAGTACTGATCTCAATGCCCACTCATTAACACTACTCCGGCTTGTTAGTACTGATCTGAATTCCCACCCATTAACACTACTCCAGCTTGTTAGCACGGACCTGAATTCCCACTCATTAACACTACTCCAGCTTGTTAGTACTGATCTCAATTCCCACCCATTAACACTACTCCAGCTTGTTAGCACGGACCTGAATTCCCACTCATTAACACTACTCCGGCTTGTTAGTACTGATCTCAATGCCCACTCATTAACACTACTCCGGCTTGTTAGTACTGATCTGAATTCCCACCCATTAACACTACTCCGGCTTGTTAGTACTGATCTCAATGCCCACTCATTAACACTACTCCGGCTTGATAGCATGGATCTCAATGCCCACCCATTAACACTACTCCAGTTTGTTAGCACAGATCTGAATTCCCACCCATTAACACTACTCCAGCTTGTTAGCACGGATTTCAATTCCTACCCATTAACAGTACTCCAGCTTGTTAGCACAGATCTGAATTCCCACCCATTAACATTACTCCAGCTTGTTAGCACGGATTTCAATTCCCACCCATTAACACTACTCCAGCTTGTTAGCACGGATTTCAATTCCCACCCATTAACACTACTCCAGCTTGTTAGCACAGATTTCAATTCCCACCCATTAACACTACTCCAGCTTGTTAGCACGGATCTGAAAACACACCGTTTAACACTATTCCAGCTTGCTAGCATGAATCTCAATTCCCCACTTTTTAACACTACTCCAGCTTGATAGCATGGATCTCAATGCCCACCCATTAACACTACTCCAGCTCATCAGCACTGATCTCAATGCCCACCCATTAACACTACTCCAGTTTGTTAGCACAATGCCCACCCATTAACACTACTCCAGTTTGTTAGCACAATGCCCACCCATTAACACTACTCCAGTTTGTTAGCACAATGCCCACTCATTAACACCACTCCAGCTCATCAGCACTGATCTCAATGCCCACTCATTAACACTACTCCAGCTTGTTAGGATGTATCTCAACAGACACTCATTAACACTACATCCATACTAGCTTGCTAGCATGGATGTCAATACCCACCAATTAACACTGCACCAGCTTGTTGGCACGGATCTCAATGCCCAATCATTAACACTACTCCAGCTTGTTAGCACGTATCTCAAAGCCCAATCATTAACACTACTCCAGCTTGTTAGCACGTATCTCAAAGCCCAATCATTAACACTACTCCAGCTTGTTAGCACGTATCTCAAAGCCCAATCATTAACACTACTCCAGCTTGTTAGCACGTATCTCAAAGCCCAATCATTAACACTACTCCAGCTTGTTAGCACGTATCTCAATACTCACTCATTAACACTACTCCAGCTTGATAGCACATATCTCAATGTCCAATCATTAACACTGCACCAGCTTGTTGGCACAGATCTCAATGCCCACCCATTAACACTACTCCAGCTTCTTAGCACGGATCTCAATGCCCACCCATTAACACTAGTCCAGTTTGTTAGCAAGGATCTCAGTGCCCACTCATTAACACTACTCCAGCTTGTTAGCATGTATCTCAACATACACTCATTAACACTATTCCAGCTTGTTATCACTGATAGCAATGCACACTCATTTACACCCTTCCAGAATTTTTGCAAAGCACTCAATTCCCACTCATTAGCACGATTCAAGCTTGTTAGCACGGATCTCAAAAACCACTCATCAACACTACTCCATCTTAGTAAAACGGATCTCAATGCCCACTCGCTAAGCACTACTCCAGCATGTTAGCACAATTCTCAATTCCCACTCATTAACACTACTCCAGCTTGTTAGCACGTATCTCAATGCCCACTCATTAAAACTACTCCAGCATGTTAGCACGGATCTGAATTCCCACTCATTAACACTACTCCAGGATGTTAGTACTTATCTCAATGCTAACTCATTAACACTACTCCAGCTTCTTAGAACGGATTTCAATTCCCACCCATTAACACTACTCCAGCATGTTAGTACTGACCTCAATGCCCACTCATTAACACTACTCCAGCTTATTAGCACGGATCTGAATACCCACCAAGAGTTCCAGGATAGCAAATAATTCCCAGGAAAATAAATGTGTTTAGGCTCAATGCATACAGCAAGTTTTTAACCACTTGTAAATGTAAAATAATTGCTATCGGTCAACAGCTAATAAATGCGCTCCAAATGGCACCCTATTACCTTTATAGGGTACTACTTTTGACCAGGGCCCATAGGGAACAGGGTGCCATTTTGGGCGCACTTTGGCATGCAGGAACGAACAGATCAAGGTCAAGAGTAATCCAACCACAGTAAGAGCAACGTGAAGCCCTTGAGAGGAAGTCGGTCGTAATGACTGCTTTATCAATGACCCAAAGGGATGGTGACCAAACTGAGAAATTCCTCTAACATACATCCCCATGGGAATGTTTTCCGTTGGCCACTCTGGCTTCTATTTCCTTGGGGGAATAGACTGATTGGTAGCTCCCTGTGCACTGTGAACACATGGCTCACTCCTCTGGTAGGTGAACCACAGCACAGAGCACAGCTGCTCCCTTCTGATGCATAGAAACTCATACCAGGCTGGAGACTCACTCACACTGCCGAGCCACAGCACTGCTTCTATGAGATGAGAGTTGACATTATATATGGAAGGTTCAGTTCTGTCACCCAGGCGTAACAGGTTTATCTCAGTTGGTAGAGCATGGCACTTGCAAGGGCTGAACCTCTCGAAGACCAATCAATCTTTCCATCATGAGTATTCTTTTAGGCAGCACCGGCAGGTTATTGGATATGTGTACACTGTGTTTGAAACTGGGCTGAAAACCTGAAAATAATATTTCTAAGAAATGGGCCTTAGCCAACGGACAGTATAATTCCAGGAAGATCTCTCTCTCTCTCTCTCTCGTTAACGGCAACATGCCGTTAACCACTGTAGCTAAACGAGGCATGTGCAGCCACGCTTGGTTTAATTATTGCCGTTAGTTTGTTAAGGTCACTACAGAAACCATTAAGGGCCACTCCTTCTTTGGGTGGTGGAGCAACTGTTGAGCGTGAAAAACCCAGCAGAGTTGCAATTCTTGACACACTCAAACAGGGTACTACCATACCCCGTTCAAAGGCATTTCAATATTTTGTCTTGCCTTTTCCCCCTCTGAATGGCACACATAAACAATCAATTGTCTCAAGGCTTAAAAACCCTTCTATATTAACCTTTCTCTTCCCCTTCCTCTACACTGATTGAAGTGGCTTTAGCAGGTGACCTCAATAAGGGATCATAGCTTTCACCTGGATTCACCTGTTCAGTCTTTTCCACCCAATGTATATGCCTTCCCTTCCTTTGGAGCAGGCAGATTATTATGAACCTTGCAGAAGTGTCACTTTGGTCTCCCTGTTTCGTCTAATAAAACTATTAAATATTCAATAGTTTCCTGCAAAAAAATATTATAATATTATTTGAAATATAAATGTTCAGAAATAAATACAAAATGTCACTCTTACTCTACAGGACAAATAGCTGGCCTATGCGGGCTGGTTGGAAAAACAAAAGAAACTAACAATAATATGAGAGCGATGGATATACTGTACTTCTTAGTAAAATTACAAAGGACAATAAAAGTCTGAATGAATGAATAAATTCTGAGAAAGAAAAAGCATTTTGTGTAATCTAAACACTCAGCAGCAAGGTGAACTGTCCCTTATGAGGATAATGGTCCTTTTGTGAGCTAGCATTATGAATAGCAACAGCAGGTGGCGAGAGAGAGTCATTGTCTACTACTGTTTACCTCCCCTTGTTGGTTTGGCAACAGCTGTGTACAGACTCCCTCATCACCATCCCACTCAATTGAAGTTAATGAGTGTCAAGAGGGTCTGACACTAGACAGTCAAGGACTCCCTTGTTAAATCTTCAAACTTTACAGCGAAGAGAATGGGCTTCAAAAACAGAGGCATAGCCAGTGTTTGTGAAGTAAAAGTGGTTAAAATGCAGAGGAGAGCAGAGAGCGGTGCTTGGTGTCTATTGGACTACTAATACTTTTTAGTGTCGATACTCTGAAAAATCTCCTGTGTGATTCTGACCTGCTCAAATTAGAATTGTACCTCACAGCAGACAAACCCCATGTCTATTATTATTATTATTATTTTACCTTTATATAACTATTGTGGCTGCGTCACAAATGACAAGCTAGTCCTGGTAAAAAGTAGTGCCCTAGGGAATAGGGTGCCGGAGACACTTGGGTTGTAGCCTTAGAGGTTGTTGAATTGGGATTCTTAACTTCCCACTCCTATAGGAGGTCCAATTTCTTTCTTAAGGACAACAGCTGTCTTCAATTTAGTCAGGGATCAGCTGATGTCACATCTAGAGAGGAACCAGGCTCTGAGGGGTGGCCAGTCCTCTTTTGGCTGTTCCGTGTGGAGATTATAACAGTACATGGCCAAGATGTTCAAACGTTCATAGATGACCAGCAGGGTCAAATAATAATAAGCACAGTGGTTGTAGAGGTTGCAACAGTTCAGCACCTCAGGAATAAATGTAAATTGGCTTTTCATAGCCGATAATTTAGAGTTAGAGACAGCAGGTGCGGAAAAGAGAGAGTCAAAAATAGCAGGTCCGGGACAAGGTCTGGTGGATAGCAAAGAGTCATCCGGCCAGGTAGTCCTTAGGCTTGGTCCCAGGGCTCAGGTCCTCCGGGAGGGAAGGGAGAGGAAGAGAGAGAGAATTATAATATAATAATAATAATAATAATATATGCCATTTAGCAGACGCTTTTATCCAAAGCGACTTACAGTCATGTGTGCATACATTCTACGTATGGGTGGTCCCGGGGATCGAACCCACTACCCTGGCGTTACAAGCGCCATGCTCTACCAACTGAGCTACAGAAGGACCACACATAAATTCACACCCGAGGGGGCACCAACCAGGACAGGATTGGACAACAAACTGTCGTTCTCAACTAACATCAAGGCGGTGGCCCGTTCCTGTAGGTTCATGCTCTACAACATCCGCAGAGTACGACCCTGCCTCACACAGGAAGCGGCGCAGGTCCTAATCCAGGCACTTGTCATCTCCTGTCTGGATTACTGCAACTCGCTGTTGGCTGGGCTCCCTGCCTGTGCCATTAAACCCCTACAACTCATCCAGAACGCCGCAGCCCGTCTAGTGTTCAACCTTCCCAAGTTCTCTCACGTCACCCCGCTCCTCCGCTCTCTCCACTGGCTTCCAGTTGAAGCTCGCATCCGCTACAAGACCATGGTGCTTGCCTACGGAGCTGTGAGGGGAACGGCACCTCAGTACCTCCAGGCTCTGATCAGGCCCTACACCCAAATAAGGGCACTGCGTTCATCCACCTCTGGCCTGCTCGCCTCCCTACCACTGAGGAAGTACAGTTCCCGCTCAGCTCAGTCAAAACTGTTCGCTGCTCTGGCTCCCCAATGGTGGAACAAACTCCCTCCGGAGACACCTTAAACCCCACCTTCCGGAGACACCTTAAACCCCACCTCTTTAAGGAATACCTAGGATAGGATAAAGTAATCCTTCTCACCCCCCCTTAAAATATTTAGATGCACTATTGTAAAGTGGTTGTTCCACTGGATGTCATAAGGTGAATGCACCAATTTGTAAGTCGCTCTGGATAAGAGCGTCTGCTAAATGACTTAAATGTAAATGTAAATGTAGGATTGACTCAACCCACTCAAGTGATGCACCCCTACTAGGGACGGCATGGAAGAGCACCAGTAAGCCAGTGACTCAGCCCCCGTAATAGAGTTAGAGGCAGAGAATCCATATGGAGAGAGGGAATCTGCCACGAAGAGACTCAATCATAGGACCTACTGAAGCAATGAGTCTTCAATAAAGACTTAAAGGTCGAGACCGAGTCTGCGTCTCTCACATGGATAGGCAGACCATTCCATAAATATTGAGCCCTGCCTTCAGCTGTTTGCTTAGAAATTCCAAGGACAATAAGGAGGCCTGCATCTTGTGACCACAGCATACATGTAGGTACTGTATGTAGGACTAAATCAGAGAGATAGGTAGGAGCAAGCCCATGTAATGCTTTGTAGGTTAGCAGTAAAACCGTGAAATCAGCACTAGCCTTAACAGGAAGCCAGTGTAGACAGGCTAGCACTGGCGTAATATGATCACATTTTGGGGTTCTAGTCAAGATTCTAGCAGCCGTTTATTTAGTGATTTGTCCAGATAGCCGGAAAGTAGAGCATTGCAGTAGTTAAATCTAGAAGTGACAAAAGCATGGATGAACTTTTCTGCATAATTTTTGGACAGAACATTACAGATTTTTGCCATGTTACGTAGGTGAAAAAAGCTGTCCTTGAAATAGTCTTGATATGTTCGTCAAAAGAGAGATCAAGGTCCAGAGTAACGCTGAGGTCCTTTACAGTTTTATTTGAGATGACTGTACAACTATCAAGATTAATTGTCAGATCCAACAGAAGATCTGTTTCTTGGGACCTGGAACTAGCATCTCTGTTTTGTCCAAGTTTAAAAGCAAAACATTTTCCACCATCCACTTCCTTATGTCTCAAACACAGGCTTCCAGGGAGGGCAATATTTGGGCTTCAATGTTTCATTGAAATGTAAAGCTGTGTATCGTCCGCATAGCAGTGAAAGTTAACGAGAGGTAAAATATACAGTGAAAACAATAGTGGTCCTAAGATGGAACATTGAGGAACAGCAAAACTTACAGTTGATTTGTCAGAGGACAAACCATTCACAGAGACAAACTGATATATTTCCAACAGATAAGATCTAAACCAGGCCAGAACTTGTCCGTGTAGACTAATTTGGGTTTGCAATCTTTCCAAAAGAATGTTGTGATCGATGGTGGCAAAAGCAGTACTAAGGTCTAGGAGCACGAGGACAGACCTTGCATCTGATGAACTATGGAAGTCCCAGAGAGGATCTGTGCTTACCCGAGTTCCTCCAAAGACTGCCAAGTTGCCTCTTCCCATGCCAACGCAGCTCGGCAGGGCTAGGCTGCCTTCAGCCGAACTCGAGGACAGACTGGACACCCAGAGTTGTCTGTATTGCGGTACTGTCGGTCATTATGTTTCTACCTGTCCCTTCAAGAGACCCAGCTCATTCGTTGGACTGAGTACTCTGGTGGGTCTTAAAGATAATTGTTCTTCTCCCCTTACTCGCCCCCCTCTCCGTGCCACCCTGTTGTGGGGGCAACCAGTCCAAGTCTCGCCGGCTACTCATCGACTCTGAGCTGATGTGAGTCTCATGGACGTTACCCTGGCGTCCGAGCTGGGCATCCACACTCAACCCCTCTCCATTTCCATAGGTGTTAGAGCACTGGACAGTGGATTTAGCAGGTGACCTCAATAAGGGATCATAGCTTTCACCTGGATTCACCTGTTCAGTCTTTGTCCACCCAATGTATATGCCTACCCAATACCACAGGTCACCCACCAGACCACACCTGTCAATCTACGAGTGTCGGGGAACCCCATCGAGATGATACAATTCCTGCTGGTTGAGTCCCCGCAGGTTCTCTTGGCTCCAGCGATACAATCCCTCCATTGCCTGGGCTACTGGTGCCATCTTGGGCTGTAGCACGTCCTGCCACACTCATTGCCTGAAGTCATCTCTGCCTGCCCCGGAATGTCTTCCTGGGGGCTTGGTTCTTTCCGCTTGCAGAGTACCACAACCTCCAGGAGGGGTTCAGTAGGGCCCCGGGCCACATCCCTTCCGCAGAACCGACCGGTATCCAAGAAGGTCAAGCCTGAGGCCCTGGCATGCCGCTATAGTGCCGCGGCTACTACCTCAGAAGCCGAGACCTTTCCTCCCGCTCTAAGATCATTAGCCCCTCTGCTGTTCGTCCTCTGTTGCCCCGTTCCCTCTGTATTTTTCCTACCTTTTCTGTGTCTAGAGTTAAAACCATGTCTCACTGCCCCTTGTCTCCTGTTTCCAGTCCCAACCCCTCTTCCTTGTCTTACAGACGGACGACCAGCGTAAATGGTGAGACGCCTCCTGAAACAGATCTGGAACCAGGCTAGCTTCAGCCTCAGACGAGGAGTTAACAGACTGAAAAATCAACAAAGAGAAGTGGAGCAACAAGTCACTCTCCCCCTTCAGAAAAGCATTGCACAGGATTGTGGTTTTCCTACCAGACTAAGACTAGTTTTTGACTTTTATTTTATTATATTGAATGAAGGATCTTTGATTTTTAGCATGGTTTGTGTGTCCTGAAAGCATTCTGTGTGGACTGGGCATCTTCAAAGACTGCAAGCCAGAGAGAGAGAGAGCGAGAGAGCGAGAGAGCGAGAGAATCAGCACGCTTCAATTAATTATTTGTGGATGATGTTCATTAGAGTTTTGAGGGTAGGATAAATACGGTATAGCAATCAATATGGCTCCTTCGGTTCCTGGTTATCGTATTAACAGCATTTATAGTGTGTATTGATTCATAAGCATGACCTTTCTTAGAAAGGAGCTTTTCATTAGATACTGTATTGACTTGTGATTCTGCAATACAGTAGGAATCTTAGCATAGACCAACACAAAACCAACAAAGGTGATATTCTATTTAAATTGAATGACATTCAAAATGGGTTGACTTGGAGCAATTGGCTCTGTCCAATCTAAATGGATTTGTAAATTCTGCATACATGGTGGGAAAGCAGATGATTTTCAACTGACTCTTAGAGACGGTAAGAAATTCCCCCGCAAACAATCGCTGAACATTCAAACAATCAAAAGGGCTTATCTATCAAGTATCTAATCAACCATGAATCCTTATTAATATTCATTCACCTTTTTATCAGTCTGGACATGGCTCCTTGTCTCATCATTCTAGCTGTCCTGCTCAATAGTGACACACACAAACAAATGTGAAGATGCATACCATCACACGCACATAAACGCACATAAATGTACATATATATATATATATATATATATATACACACACACACACACATCTCAGAAAAGATGTCACCCAATTAAAATGCCTCGGAGAGCAGATGATTCCTGGCTGTCTCACAAATGCCACTCTATTCCCTATATAGTGCACTACTTTTGACCAGAGCCATAAGGGCCCTAGTCAAAAGTAGTGCACTATATAGGGAATAGAGTGATATTTGGAATGCAAACTCTCTCTCCCATCAGATATACTCAAATGACTGCCATCGCCGTCTGAAGTAGCTCTTGTCATCCCATAGAGTGGAAAAGGCATATCAATAGGTTGAGCTTCTGCAGTAATCTTCAATCAGCCACTGCATAGTAATTGCCCAACCGTCTTTGTCCCAAATGGCACCCTATTCCCTATTTAGTGCACTACTTCTGCAGTAATTGTCAATCAGCCACTGCATAGTAATTGCCCCACTGTCTATGCCTTAGTGCACTACTAGAATCATACTTAGGTAGCCTGTGTTTCACTTTTGGTTTGTGGGTGTTTGTTTCCGTGTGAGTGTTTTGGCCAAACGGTACTGTTTTGGTTTTGTAAATTCACGTTGTTATTTTTTGTTTAGTGTTCTGAGTTTGATTTAAAAATCATCATGAACACTTTGGTCCTCCTCTCTTTCTCCCAACGACATCCGTTACAACAGTGTGTGTTGTCTAACTTTAATCTGCTCAGTCAATACTACTATTAAATTCATTCATATAAAATACTAAGTATTCAGAGAGAAGAAAACAACTTACTTGCTATTACTGTGAAATGTTGCTGTTTATCTACCTTAGTTGCACTGACTGCAAGTCACTCCGGATAGCAGTGTCTGCTGTGAAAATAAACACACCAAAATGAACTGCAAAGCACACTGGGTATTACTATTGGCCTTGTTTCGGGCGGAGCTCATTAGTGTAACACTCTGCATGCTTTGCAATGGTTCATTTTGACATTTACATTTAGTTAACTTAGCAGATGCTGTTATCACACCACAGTGCCATCAGACTTCTAATAGGTGAAAGGGGCCACGAAATTGTGAGCCGCTTTACAAAATGGTGTAGAATGGTATTTTGTATTTTGAAAATGGAAATTACAGCTCTCAAAAGTATCTTGCTGCAAAATATGTTGCAGTGTAGCTCAGCCCAGTGTTATAAAAATGTACAAAATATTCAGAAGGAATTGAAATACATATTTCAAATACATGTAACAGAAATACTACCCATCTCTGTATCCCATAAGACACACCATGTAGGAAGAAGAAGGAGGAGGAGAAGAAGGGGGATAATTCAGGAATTCACTCCACTCAGCGATCCCTTTTAAAACAGGGTGTGAAATATTTTGCACTAGCCCTGCACTAACACCCCCTGATTCAACGAATCAATTACCCATTAAGCCCTTGATCAATTGAATCAGACAGATGTGTTCGCGCTGAGCTGGAACAAAAGGTCTGCACATGACCTCTGTTTATCCTCAGGACCAGAACTGCAGAATACCATTGTAACTGTCCCACATTGTGACAGCTACACACAAGGGAGAGCCTAACTGTAGTGTATTAATGTCACCGTGTTGGTATGACAGGGACTGGGGGTCTCAGAGGCCCAGAGTTATTAACGAGAAGCTCTTTTGTGTTGGAGACAGAATCCTGACATGATTGAGCCACCGCCTGGGAGATTACATGTGTGTGTGGCACTCTCTCTGTGTTTGTGTGTGCGCGCGCATTGGTTTCAAGTTTTAATGTCACATGTACAGTGTATCGATCTTGCAAGATTTAAACCCAACAATGCCGCAATCATAACAATGTAATACAAAAAATAACATAAGATGAATAAATAAGAAAGAGTAAGTAAGCCATATACAGGATCAGTCCGTTCCAGTCCGTTCCAGTACCATATTTATCATTTACAGGGATAATGGAATGACAGAGGTCGATGCAGTTGAAGTCAGAAGTTTACATACACCGTAGCCAAATACATTCAAACTCAGTTTTTCACAATTCACGACATTTAATCCTAGTAAATATTCCCTATCTTAGGTCAGTCAGGATCACCACTTTATTTTAAGAATGTGAAATGTCAGAATAATAGTAGAGAGAATTAATTTATTTCAGCTTTAATTTCCTTCATCACATTCCCAATGGGTCAGAAGTTCACATACACTCAACTAGTATTTGGTGGCATTGCCTTTCAATTGTTTAACTTGAGTCAAACGTTTTGTGTATCCTTCCACAAGCTTCCCACAATCCTGACAGAGCTGGTGTAACTGAGTCAGGTTTGTAGGCCTCCTTGCTCGCACATGCTTTTTCAGTTCTGCCCACAAATTCTCTATAGGGTTGAGGTCAGGGCTTTGTGATGGCCACTCCAATACCTTGACATTATTGTCCTTAAGCCATTTTGCCACAACTTTGGAAGTATGCTTGGTGTCATTGTACATTTGGAAGACCCATTTGCAACCAAGCTTTAACTTCCTGACTGTCTTGAGATGTTGCTTCAATATATCCAAATCATTTTCCATCCTCATGGTGCCATCAATTTTGTGAAGTGCACCAGTCCATCCTGCAGCAAAGCACCCACACACCATGATGCTGCCACCCCCTGTGCTTCACGGCTGGGATGGTGTTCTTCGGCTTGCAAGCCTCCCCCTTTTCCCACCTTTATTTAACCAGGTCGTCCACTTGAGTACAAGTTCTCATTTACACCTGCGACCTGGCCAAGACAAAGCAAAGCAGTGGGACATGAACAACAGAGTTAGACATAAACAAACGTACAGTCAACAACACAAAAGTCAAGAAAAATAGACCAATATATGTGGTCCCATGGTGTTTATACTTGTGTACTATTGCTTGTACAGATGAGCGTGGTACCTTCAGGCGTTTGGAAATTGCTCCCAAGGATGAACCAGAAACTAGTTTTAATGACTCCAACTAAGTGTATGTAAACTTCCGACTTCAACTTTATGTATAGGGGTAAGGTGACTAAGCATCAGTATATATGATTATTTATTTAACTAGGCAAGTCAGTTAAGAACAAATTCTTATTTACAACGACGACCTACCAAAAGGCAAAAGGCCTCCTGCGGGGACGGAGGCTGGGATTAAAAATTAAAAATAAAATACAAATTTAGGACAACTCACACATCGTGACGAGGGACACGACAACACTACATAGAGAGAGACCTAAGACAACAACGTGGTGGCAACACAACATGGTAGCAACACAACATGACAACAACATGGGAGCAGCAACAAATCATGGTACAAACGTTACTGGGCACAGACAACAGCACAAAGGGCAAGGAGATAGACAACAATACATCACGCGAAGCAGCCACGACTGTCAGTAAGCGTGTCCATGATTGAGTCTTTGATTGAAGTGCTGGAGAGTAGCATCCAGTATATATGATGATTGTATGTGAGTGGGTGTGAGCAGGTGAGTCATGTTATGTGTGTGTGTGAGCAAATGATGGAGTGAGTGCTTGTGTGTGTTTTGGAGTGTCTGTGGGCGTGAGTGTGTAGGGCCCTGTGAGTGTGCATCGATCAAAAAATAAATAAAGTACAAGGAAGCTATGCAAATCCCTGTGAGGCTCATTCACTTCAAGGGGCTATATTGGCACAGGAAACATATGTTAACATTGCCATATCTATCTCTCTCGCTCTCTCAAATTTGGCAACATACTTATTTTGTTAATCTCTGTAGAGTCAGAAGGTTTATTTGGACAGCCATTTTAGTCATTAACCCAGTCTCCTTCTCAGATTAAATACATTGTTATTGCATTGGTGGCAAAGGATTATTTTTAATCATGTCTTGTTTTCATGAAGTAGGAGTAATCTCATGCTTTGTGATCTGAAACTGATCTTAGAGCTCTACTACTCTTTTTTTTTTTTTACCTTTATTTAACCAGGCAAGTCAGTTAAGAACATGTTCTTATTTTCAATGACGGCCTGGGAACAGTGCGTTAACTGCCTGTTCAGGGGCAGAACGACAGATTTGTACCTTGTCAGCTCGGGGGTTTGAACTCACAACCTTCCGGTTACTAGTCCAACGCTCTAACCACTAGGCTACGCTGCCGCCCGAGGCGCTTTATGAATACAGGTCCGGGTCTCTTTTTCATTTAGTCTTCAGACCAGAGAGATCCCAATCCCATTCAGATATGCACCCAAAACGAACCCAAAGATCCTACATCCCAAATGCCATACTATTCCCTATGTAGTGTACTACTTTTGACCTGGGCCCATAAAGCTCTGGTCAGAAGTAGTGCACTATGAAGAATAGGGTGCCGTTTTGGGACCATTCGAACTCTGATACAGCCAGAGTAGATTCAAGAAATACATCTGACTCATTTCCATTGGTCAAAGGAGTCAATGTTGAGGTGACGCATTGGTAACGCAATCAGAGAGTGGAACGTCAACTACAACGAAAGTTAAAGACCAGAGGCAGCAATACAGGAGCTCCACAAGACATTACTTATCGACAGGAAACCACCATCTCCACTATCGTGCACCTTCTAACGAACGTACAGAAACACAATCAGATTGTCTAAATTACGCTAGCTCCCTCCATCTTTACTTGATTTCTGGCGAACTCAGAATGGATCTTTTTCCAACTTCAAACCACCGGGAGTTCATAAAGATGATCTAGCAGTAGCCTACCATGACCCGCACACAACATCCCCAAGGCACCCTCCAGTTCCATACAGCAAAAGTCACTCATGCAAGTTCTGCCACATACCGTCGGCAGCTCCATAGACAGTCAAAGTACTCGTCAAAAGGCTAGCAGTGAGGGCGCAAGAAACAAGGCACGCACGCGCCTCTTCATATGCTACCGGAAACTCCACCGGGCTGGTAGTAGGCCTGGCTAGCACGTAGTGGTAACTTCAGTGATAACTCATCCAGTGTTAAATTCAGAAGACATAGGTTCCACAGTCGTTCAAATTCAGAAAACATCGCTGCCACCGATGTAACGCGCCATTTAGAGGGATCGAAGAGTTGAACGTCAACGATAATAAGAGTTAAGACCAGACAGAGGCAGCAAATACAGGACCTCTACAAGACGTGACTTTATTCTTGACAGGTAATCATCATCTCAATTATCTCGCGACACAACCCAATTTATGGGCACTCGCCAGGCAGCCGCATTGCTAATCAATCACTATTATCCAAATCTCACAATAATACAGAGTACATTTGAGTAACATTTGAGTAATCTATGCTATTGTTCATTACTGTATGATCTTTCAGATGGTGTTGTGACTATTTTCTTCTTGTTTATTTGTTTAACTTTAGCTCTATTGCTGTATGGGCAACATTTGTTAAATAGGAACACACACACACACACACACACACACACACACACACACACACACACACACACACACACACACACACACACACACACACACACACACACACACACACACACACACACACACACACACACACACGCAGGTTGGATTGAACAGGGCACATCTCTTGGGCGTTTGTCTCGGGCCTCAATACAACATTGTCTCCCACTGTAATTGAAAGTTAATCCTTAGTGTAATATTAATCTAAGATACATACACATTTGATGGTGATGGTGAGGATTTCACCGCACTATCCAACAGTGTTGACGGCCGAGGTGACGAATAACAAGTGGCTTTACACTGCGTCTCTATTGTAATAAATTCTCTTGTCATCGCATTTATTCCCTGTCACTGTAGAGTGGATTTTACATTTAGAGATAGAAATTGAACGTAAAGAACGTCACCAAGAAGCCATTAGAGTGAAATGGTATTTCGGAGATGGATTATATGTTACACGCCTACACTACGACCGGAATAGAAGTGATGGGCTGAATGACTAAGTGACAGAAGCAGCAGTAAATTACAGCATGGGAATATTATTTGCGGCCTAAAAATTGAAAATATATTGCGGCCTAAATAGACCTTAATCCAAAGCCTAGGGAGCTAATGTTCAGATGGGGACTCGATGCTCTAGTCACAAATTCCATTTTAACGCACTTAAATGTTTCAATGAAATGCGCAAACATTTCTTCAACTCATGATTAGTTGTGCAGAGTAAATACTCAGGGGAAAAGAACAACAATATATTACACTATGAGGAATTAATTACTGGGGATATAAAAACACACCCAAAACAATGTATTAACACTAATTCACCCGTTTGGAATCATCAAATCAAGCTTTATTTATACTGCACATTTCAGACATGGAATGTAACACAATGTGCTTGACAGAAAATAATAATAATGAAAATAACTTTACTACACAACAAACATAAGCACAACTAAATAGCACCCTAAGGAAAAGCAAAGCTAAAGAGGTGTGTTTTTAAGATATATTTTTACAAATGTCTAGTTTCTCCTCCCCCCAGGTTCTACGGCAGGCTATTCCAGAGACTGGGGGCATAGTAACTAAAGACGGTCTCTCTATGGTCCTAGGCTTTGATTGCGATGTTCAGGTGCACATGAACACACATTTGGTTTGTTTTCTCAATTTGCGCGTCTCAGCCAAACTCCAGAGCTCCTTGTCTGTCTTTGTCTACCTGTCATCTGTACCTGTTGGGAGCGTTTGAGGGGGGCATATAAATGTATTTTTTATAATCTCTCCAAACAGCCGGGGGGGGGGGGGCATGTCCTTCTGGAAGCACATGGGAGCACCCTTGAACTGTAAACTGGACATTTTACACCTGATCCTACTGCCTCCTACTTTGATTACAAAAAAAGAAAAACCTTGATCTACCAATTTCAGATTGCCACTTTAATGGCAGCAAAGGGAAAGGGGGATACCTAGTCAACTGAAATGTGTCTTCCGCATTTAACCCGACCCCTCTGAATCAGAGAGGTCCGGGAGGATGCCTTAATCGACATCCACAGCTTCGGCGCTCGGGGGAACAGTGGGTTACCTGCCTGGCTGAGTGGCAGAACAACAGATTTCCCTTTGCTGCCTTTAAAGTGGCAATCTGAAATTGGTAGATCCATTTTATTTAGTATTATTCATAAAAGCCATTGATTCTTGAATAATATACCTTAGAAATTCCATATGGGCTTAGTTCAACTGCCTTACCCCATCAGATCACAAAATATAACATTTTGTGTTTTTTTTTTTTTGCACTTTCTTCACTACGTCTGCGTAACGACAATTTAAAGCCCAACGACATTCTTCTCTTACCTTATTCTCTCTTTCATTCCCTCTCTCTCTCCAATTTCCTGTCACTCTTTTCATTCCGACTTAAAAATGGTTCAGAGGGAAATTGTACTTAAAGGAGCAGTTCCAGCAATAGCAAAGTGTCACACCACCGCTGATTTGGTAAATACAGTAGCTGAGGAATGGAGCTGGAGAAATGTAATGACTCAAATACAAAGACAGAGCTGAGGGCAATAACTGACCATCCACAAGATCACAATTACAGTTTGAACTATGTTTTGAGGCTGTACAGTGTTGGTTTATAATTACTTTGTTTAGGAACAAAGGAGTAAAATAAGTTTATATTTTAGGTCCTGATGGGATAAGACAATTGAACTAAGCTCATGAGGCATTTATAAGTTATATTCTTCAATAAATGTGTATATTATTCATTTAAAAGTGTGTGTAGCAATCACAGATAGCCCCTTTAAGCAAGGGCAGCCAGAATTGCTAATAAAAATCAATGGTTGTTTTTACTTTTTGAGTTAGAGCTCTAGTCCTTTGAACATGCGAGCAGCCTGAGGCACTGTAGGTTCTTGGACTGTAAATAAAATATTCTTAACAAAATGCAGTAGAGCTGAACCTTGTCTTTACTGATAGTTTTTGAAATTACTTTTCGAAGGCAGTAGCTACGTTGAAAACTTAATCTCTCAATGAGCATAAGCGATTGCGTTAGGGATTTAAAGAACAAAAACACAGATTTGATTGACATTTTTGATCATATCACATCAGTCAGTGCCTCTGTCTCACATTAGAACAAATGAAGGAATAATATAAATATCCACTAGGTGGCAGAATACCAGAAAGAACACGGCCACAAATAGCAAACCATGCAAATCATATTGCTGCATTATATCAAATGGATCATCTGGCCAGTAAACGTACTATACATTAACATGATCAAAATTAAATTTAACCAAACATTTTTGGTCATGAAGTGTCTTAACAAATCATAATGCTCTCCCACATTCTGCATGTCGTTGGTTTGGGGCCATGTTAGCGGGCATATATCGTATCTTGAATGAGCGATTCAGATCAGTGCTCGGTTGAGTTTCTGAGAGGCCAATAACAACCAGAGTGTGTAAATCCACATGGCTGTAATCCAACGGTGTTGAAGGTGTAAAATGTTTCATGTGTTCCACCGCCCTTTTAGATCTACACTGAGAATACAAAACATTAGGAACATCTGCTCTTTCCATGACATACACTGACCGGGTGAATCCAGGTGAAAGGTATGATCCTCATTGATGTCACTTGTTAAATCCACTTCAACCAGTGCAGATGAAGGGGAAGAGACGGGTTCAATAAGGATTTTTAAGCCTCGAGACAATTGAGACATGGATTGTGTATGTGTGCCATTCAGAGGGTGAATGCAGAAAATGTAGTGCCTTTGAACGGGCTATGGTAGTTGATACCAAGCGCACCGGTTTGTGTCAAGAACTGCAATGCTGCAGTTTCCTATGTGTAGTTCCTAATGTTTGGTATACTCAGTGTGTATGGAATGGATCTTTTCCAGAAAGACAGTTGGAGAGAGGAAATGTTTGCATCCCAAAATGGCATCCTATTCTTCTAGTGCGCTACTTTTGACCAGGGACCATAGGGTGCAATACAGGAAAAGTGCCATTTGGGACACATCTACAATGACTGATGTTGCACTTGGCCTGAAGTAGCCGCCTCCCTTCTATCCCCCTTCCAACCCCCCTTCCTTCCATCCTTTCCGATGACCGAAGACCCTCCATTGACGGACGAACATGGCATGTTTTCAAGACTTCCTGTCTAAAAAAAACAAACAAAGAAAATGGTAGACTATATCCGTTTATATCCTTTCATGCCTTCTAGTCATCGGAGGTAAAACAGACTTTTCCATGGTTTATCTGCTTTCATTCATTTATGGGGCTCTTATTCAAGGCCGATACTGAATATCTTGAGTACTTATAAGGCGGCTCTTCCATAAATCTATGTTCTCTAGGATACACAAGGGGGCAGGAGAGATTTACCAGAGCAAGCAGAGTGGAGATGAGTGGCTATGAAGGGGAATGGATCACACAATAGGAGACACGTCGTTTGTGAAAATCCAGTTTTTTGAAATCTTTACTGCAGTGGGCTAAATCAAGTTTACACAGAGCATTTCTTGGTAGTCTTAAAACAAATCTCATTCGAAACAGAAGTATATATATACCTCACACACATGTTTATGGGCTTAAAAAAAGAAGACATTGGTACCATGCCATACATGGATTTGAAATGTATTCAATTCTGAGTTTGCATCCCAATATCACACTGTATATACAACACAGAAGACTGAAGTACAACAAAACCGTTGAGCTGAAATATGAATAACCTTCCACCTATGAGGCCATTAGAGGGTCATTTGGTCATTTGACTGCAGGAAAGGGGTTTAAGCTCCTAATAATATAACTGTGGTGTACTACAATATGAATAAATGCTAACTTTCCGAAAATGTTCATTGCAGTATGGAGTTTTACCTGTTGCCAGTGAGTCGGAGAGACTGGGAAATGTTAACCTTCACTCAAATGTAGCCAAACAAGAGAGAAAGACACGTTGTGTCACTCAGCTGAAATAACACCTCAGACATGTGAGCATATAAACAGATTCACTCACAAAGCAATGTTTAGTAATACGATCTGGATCTCATCAAAGCACACAAAAGAGGAGACTTACATCTGTCAAAATGGAAGCTGTGTCTTTCCAAACATTCTACTTACTGTCAAATCTCTCTTAAAACTAAGCTTGCTGTCAGTTCGGTTAATTCCTGTGGCTGTGCAGTCCTCTCCAAGGACAATCTGTGGTGAAATAAAGTCAAAGAAATTAAATAGCAGCGGAAAGGTGTCGGGTGAAGGTAATTGTGTGAAGACACACTCCATCACCCTGCCTATTTCAGTATGAATAGTGACAGTTTAAAGAGTCATGTAATCACTTTACCCTGTTCAGTGAAGGCAATGAAAGTTGTCAAACATTCTATTAACTAAGTTTGCATCCCAAATGGCACCCTATTCCCTTTATAATTCACTACGTTTGACCAGAGCCCCATGGGCCCTATGGCATTGTGCATCCCAAATGGCACCCTATTCCCTTTATAAATGGCATCGTGCATCCCAAATGGCACCCTATTCCCTTTATAAATGGCATGTTGCATCCCAAATGGCACCCTATTCCCTTTATAATTCAATACTTTTGACCAGAGCCCCATGGGCCCTATGGCCCTGGTCAAAAGTAGTGCCCTACACAAGCAATAGAGTGTCTCTTGAGACATAGCCAATAAGACCTTACAGATATGTTCTGATTGCTTTCCTGTATTTGATTTAGTATGATAAGAAAAATGGATCAGCTTTAATACTGCAAATAGATTGTGGCTTCTATCAATGTAATTTACTGTATTTCTTACCACAGATCAAAGCCCATTGAGCTCAAAAACGTTACTAAAGTAAGAGGAAGACTAAGTGAAAATGATCCATGTAAAATTGAAGAGGCACGCTGCTCATAACTTGGCCCTGCTTCGGACAGGGCTCTCCAGCCGAGCACGGCTTTCGTGCTTGTAGCTGCTCCATCAACTCCATATCACCAAGAAACGTTTTATTTCCCCAAAAGATCAGCACATACTGTACTTACAAGACTCCGTGTAAAGCTAGGGTCAAATGAAGGTAAAGGAGATGGAAGGTAAAGCTCGTAGTCAGAGGCTGGCATCAAAAACCTGTTGCCGGGCTTGGTCCTTGTACTTAAATGCAACGTTGCCTGACGCCGTTTGCCCACTGGGAATAGCCTGCTGAACATAGTGTAATCTACTGTCTAGCACCATTAGTGAACACAAAACTTCGACAGTGTACCAATAGATGTTATCAGTGAGAACGAGGCCTCGAATAAGGCTCAGTTGTAGAGCTGTCTTCTCTCAACACAGAAGGAGACGGGGAGCAGAAATCTCAGTTTCCAATAGGAGGACAGACAAAGAGGAGGCTCAACGCTGATCCATTCAGAAAAGCACCGTGCTTCTGTTCTCATAATTGAAAAGCCATGACATAAATAGGGTACTAAAGCACCATGCCAGCCTGAGCCCATAGAGTGGGATACCTCATCTACCCCATAAGGCCCAGACCTGGGTTAAAATAGTATATCTTTTCCTTCAAATACTTCAGTTGTGCTTGAGTGAACTTGCATTGTGAAATGGAACCAGTAGAGTTGTCCAATAAGTGCAAACCCCAACATTAGACACTCCAAGCAGGCTCAAACAAACCCTTCTTTCAAACACTGAAAAATAACAAATACTATTTGAACCAAAGTCAGGTAAAGGCCTGATTCATCAGAACCAGTGCTGACGCAGGGAGACAGAGGGAGATAAATACCCTGCTGGGACAGGGATTAGCACTGTCATGGCTGCCGAAAAATAGGTCAGCCAACTGATCCATCTACGTCATGGCAAATTTTGGAGGTAAACAAGATTTCTCCAACCTCTGTTCCCGAAATATCTGCCTTGAAATGAGCCATTGAGCCATAATGAGTCGTTTCTGAATACAAAAATACCATATTTTCGGGGGCCTTAAATTTGACTTGAAAAGAGATGGGGCTGTAATGCTGTAAAAGTCCACATTTTGTAACCCTGAATAAAAAAAATGCAGAACCATAATGGCTTTAAGGTCACACTTTATTTGGATAGCCAGAATTTTCCATCTGTGTCACACCCGGTTTTACCTGCCTTTGTCTCCACCCCCACCAGGTGTTTCCCATCTCCTATCATTATCCCCTGTGTATTTATACCTGTGTTTTCCGTTGGTCTGTTGCCAGTTCGTTTTGTTCATCAAGCCTTTCAGAGTTTTCCCCCTTGCTCCTGTCTTTTCTGAAGTTCCTGTTTTCTAGTTTCCCGGTTTTGACCATTCTGCCTGCCCTGACCCTGACCCTGAGACTGAGACTGCCTGACTCTCTGTACCTTTTGGACTCTGATCTGGATTATTGACCTCTGCCTGACCCTGACCCTGACCCTGAGACTGCCTGACGCTCTGTACCTTTTGGACTCTGATCTGGATTATTGACCTCTGCCTGACCCTGACCCTGAGACTGCCTGACGCTCTGTACCTTTTGGACTCTGATCTGGATTATTGACCTCTGCCTGCCCTGACCCTGACCCTGACTCTGATCTGGATTATTGACCTCTGACCCTGAGACTGCCTGACGCTCTGTACCTTTTGGACTCTGATCTGGATTATTGACCTCTGCCTGACCGCTCTGTACCTTTTGGACTCTGATCTGGACTATTGACCTCTGCCTGACCCTGACCCTGAGACTGCCTGACGCTCTGTACCTTTTGGACTCTGATCTGGATTTTTGACCTCTGCCTGACCCTGACCCTGAGACTGCCTGACGCTCTGTACCTTTTGGACTCTGATCTGGATTATTGACCTCTGCCTGACCCTGACCCTGAGACTGCCTGACGCTCTGTACCTTTTGGACTCTGATCTGGATTATTGACCTCTGCCTGCCCTTGACCTGTTTTGCCTGCCCCCTGTTCTAGTAATACACTTTTTTTTTACTTCGACACCGTCTGCATCTGAGTCATTCCTAAAACGTGATAATCTGTAAAGCATCTTTCTGCAGATGGTCATACTATCGACAATCTGTTGATGAGCAACTGCTTGCTAAGGTTACGGTTAGGGTTTGGGTTAGATTTACAATAAGGGTTAGGGCTAAGTAAGTGTTAAGGTTAGGGTAAGGGGTAAGTTTAGGGTTAGGATAAGGGTTAAGGTTAGGGCTAGAGCTAAGGTTAGTAGTTCGTTTGTGTAAATGTTACTGATAATCTGTAGAGCATCTACATGGGCTTTCCAAATAGTGTTACCTGTTTTAAGGCTTTGAAAATGTTAATTTGCCTAAAATCTTTACTTGAAAGGAAATGGAGGGCTGTAATAATGAAAGGTCAAATGTTTGTGTCCATGAACAAAAAGGCCTAGTAGAGTTGGTAGGCTTTGTGGGCCATAATTCAAAACCAAAAGACCATATCTCATTTTCAACCCGAATGAAGTAATTTGTGAAACTGCAGGTTTGGTACTTACAAATTACTTAAAGTGTAGCCACTTATGTTCCCGCAAATGTGGATAGATGATATCGGAAGGTGCTCAAGACAGTAAACAGTATTCATAATAATCCTTTGCCCAATTAAAAAATACATTACGAGAAATCAAAGTAATCAGCCTATAGAGGTTCTTGGAAATATCCACAGCTGAGTTCTATGTGATAAACAGCAGAGTTATCTGAAAATGACTATGATATTAGTTGTTGGTCTGCTCTCCTTTTGTTCTCTTCCTTCTGAAGTCTAGATTACAGTGTCATTAGCAGAAAGAAGGATGATGTGTCCAATAAGTTTAATGGCTGAATTAGTCGTAAAGGAACCTCTGTGTGGGTTTTCCTTATTTGGTGCAGATGCGTGGATGCAGTACTTTTAGTCATACTCAGTTAGGTTTCCCCTCAAAGCACAGGGTTACATCCCAAATGGCACCCTATTCCCATAGTGCACTACTTTTGACCAGAGCCATATGGGCCCTGGTCAAAAGTAGTGCGGTATATAGGGAATAGGGTGCCATTTTGGACGAGCGCCAGGACTACAAAGCTAAATAAAACAAAAGTCCGTCACAGGCAAAGGGAATGAGAATGGATAGCTCAATCAAAGGGGAGAAAAATGAAAGCACTGATACTATTATTAACCCAGTTCAGATGTTCTGCCTCAACTGAAGAAATATATAATAGAGACAAAATGGAGTTGATGCAAAATGTACAATTCATAATGGAGCTAATTTCGGCATTAAGGCTTTCAGACATGTATTTCCCCGATAATTGGTTGATATCAGTTACCTCCATATATCAGATTTATAGACATGTCCAATCCCATCATAGAGATGGCCATGTGCTAATTCACATGTGAAGCAAATTAACCCCAGCTAACAACAAATGTTTCCACAACTTTAAAGAATATTCCCTTAAGATTCATATTAGGTCATTGCCTAACGGTTTAATATGAATGTTCCAGTGATGTGCAAAGACTATTTCTAAGGCAGAATTCCTCTGTCCAGTGTCTGTGTTCTTTTGCCCATTTTAATATTTTCTTTTTATTGCTCAGTCTGAGATATGGCTTTTTCTTTGCAACTCCGCAGGCCAGCATCACGGAGTCGCCTCTTCACTGTTGACATTGAGACTGGTGTTTTGCGGGTACTATTTAATAATGCTGCCAGTTGAGGACTTGTGAGGCTTCTGTTTCTCAAACTAGACACTCTAATGTACTTGTCCTCTTGCTCAGTTGTGCACCGAGTGGGCCTCCCACTCTTCTTTCTATTCTGGTTAGAGATAGTTTGTGCTGTTCTGGGAAGGGAGTAGTACACAGCGTTGTACGAGATCTTCAGTTTCTCGCATGGAATATCCTTCATTTCTCGGAACAAGAATAGACTGACGAATTTCAGAAGAAAGTTATTTGTTTCTGGCCATTTCGAGCCTGTAATCGAACCCACAAATGCTGATGCTCCAGATACTCTAGTCTAGTCTTTTGCTTCTTCAATCAGCACAACAGTTTTCAGCTGTGCTAACATAATTGCAAAAGGGTTTCCTAATGATCAATTAGCCTTTTAAAATGATAAACTTGTATTCGCTAACAAAACGTGCCATTGGAACACAGGAGTGATGGTTGCTGATTATGGGTCTCTGTACGCCTATGTAGATATTCCATTCAAAATCAGCCGTTTCCAGCTAAAGGGTCTACACTGTATTTCGGATCAGTTTGATGTAATTTTAAATGGACAAAGAAAATGTAATTTTCTTTCAAAAACAAGGACATTTTTAAGTGACCCCAAACTTTTGAATGGTAGTGTATATTCTGAGAACATGGCAACCATGTTCAGTTTGGTGTGAAGTTGATGGAATATTCTCCTAACTAACGCCAAAACATGCTAAATAGGTTATAAGGTTTTTGCTGACATACATAGAATGTTTCCCCTAACTAAAGGACAACTAGAAACTCAAACTTCATGGGAACATTATGGGTAACATTACAAAAACTCTCTCCCTAGTATTGTTAGCTGGAACACCAGGCTTGCCACAGGGATGTGTTTTGTTCCCACTCATGTGCACCTTGTACATTGTGTATATCTGATGACACTGCCCTGATCAGCCTGTTGCATGATGATGATGAGCAACACCGTTGCCTGGTCCTAAACGACTTTGTGGAGCGATGTGATAAATCACACTTGGTCCTCAATACCAACAAGACCAAAGAGATGTGCATAGACTTCAGGAAACGAACAACGCCTACCTCTGCAACATCTCTCAAGGGTTAGAACAAAAAAAACATTTGAAAGGAATACAAATATCTGGGTGTCCTCTGACTATATGCTTCAGTGGAGTAAATGTACGGACCTGATCTACAAAAAGAGTCAACGGAGACTCCACACATTCTCAAATAGCCAGGATGTTTTATTGTTGACTGTACCACACTGACTCTGTCTTATAAATCGTTCATTGAGAGTTTAAACTTTTTGTATTGTTTGTTGGTTTGCCAATGCCACTGTCAGACATAAAAATATACTAAGAAAGATTATCACCACAGCAAGCAAGGTAAAGATGGTGCCGACAGAGAGGGTTTCCTTGCTTCTAGTCCTTAGGAAACTATGCAGTATTTTTTTAAATGTATTATTTCTTACGTTGTTAGCCCAGAAAATCTTAAGTGTTATTACATACAGCCGGGAAGAACTATTGAATATCAGAGCGACACCAACTTACCAGCACTACGACCAGAAATATGACTTTCCCAAAGCAACACCCAAGGCATTCAAACTGTTTCCAGAGGCTGACCCAAAACAACGTAGCCGTAGGAGAGGTAGAGGTCTGCACAACGCATCACCGGGGGCAAACTACCTGCCCTCCGGGGCACCTACAGCACCCAATGTCACAGGAAGGCCAAAAAGATCATCAAGGACAACAACCACCTGAGCTACTGCCTGTTCACCCCGCTACCATCAAGAAGGCGAGGTCAGTACAGGTGCATCAAAGCTGAGACCGAGAGACTGAAAAATAGCTTCTATCACAAGGCCATCAGACTGTTAATCACTAACACAGAGAGGCTGCTGTCTACATACAGAATTGAAATCATTGGCCACTCTAACAAATGAATCACTAGTCACTTTATTAAAGCCACTTTTAATAATGATGTTTACATATCTTGCACTACTCATCCCAGATGTATATACTGTATTTTATACCATCTATTGCATCTCGTCTATGCCGGTTGGTCATGGCCCATCCCATATATATTTATATGTGTATATATAACACGTACGTTTGACAACCCAAAAGAGGCCGGTCTGTTCTTGACAAGCAAGCTCCCAGGCTGAGGACACAGAATGGCTGTGTCAGCCAGCTAAATGGCCAAATACAGGCCAGCAATGTGTTCGAATTTCCGGCCTATGTATTTTTGATCAGAAGATCAGACATAAGGACTTACAGTATATGATAGGTGAGATGTTGTGGCTAATATAGCATTGTTTATCATATCATGTATTAGCGCCTCTCACCCCCTAACGCGAGAGTTAAGTGTTATTTAATATTAGTTTATATGCGGAGCATCTCTAGACGACGAGTTAGTTCAAGCTGTATGTCTAGACAAGGTTTGTGTGTTAGTCAAGGAGTGCTTCGTTTGGGGAAGTCACTCAGTAAAGGGACGGGAGGAGGGGCGGGGTCTGTGTTTTATGTTCACGTTTATACAGGTGGCATGACAAGCTCCCGCACGGCGGGACGTTTTTCTTCTGGGTTTTGTATGACAGCAACAATTTGCTTTAAAATAAGAAATGCCACATAGTGACAGAGCACAGAGTAGACAAGGTGGAATAAAGATAGTCAGCTGGAACTGTAATGGCTTAGGGCATGTGGTGAAGCGAGCTAAGGTTCTCTCTCATCTTAAATCACTGGGTGCTGACATAGTGCTTCTTCAAGAAACTCATTAAACGCTCCGCTCAGGCCAAGCTACAAGTCGGCTGGATCGGTCAGATATACCAGTCTAACTTTGATGCAAAAGCGTTAGGGGTAGCAATCCTGATAAGGAAAAACATTCCTTTCGTTTACTCATCCTCAATTTCAGATCCTAATGGTCGGTATATTATTGTGGCTGGTACACTGAATTCAAAACCAATAACCTTGGTCGATTTATATGGACCCAACTTCGATGATCCATTATTTTCTCAAAGGGTATTTAAGGACATAGCAAATATCTCGGATACAAGTGTTATTGTTGGAGGGGACTTTAACTGTACGTTAGATCCTCTTTTAGATAAACAGCTATCAAGGTCACTGCAACAATCAAATGCCAGTGTCTGTCTAAATACATTGATGACAAACCTTAACATTGTCGATATTTGGAGACTGACGCACCCAACAGACAGGCATTATTCTTTCTTTTCATCAGTTACCTCTAACCCTATTCTAATTGCGGGCCACTCTCCTCTGTCCATGGTGCTGAAACTCGACAATATGTCCACAGGTCGTCGACCGTGGCGCTTAGACGCATGCCTGTTGAAAGAGAAGGCATTTTGTCAGTATTTGAAGGAGCAGAATGCCTTTTTCCTCGGAACTAACGACACGGGGGATGTTGACGACTCCACCCTTTGGGAATCTCTAAAGGCTGTGATTAGAGGTTACATTATTTCTTATACATCAGAGAGGAAGAAATGCGCCAATACTAGGCTGAGAGAAATTGAAAGAGAGTTAGGGGAGCAGGAGAACGTTTTTAGGACGAATTCCTCATATACAGTCCTTGAGAAGATCACAAAGTTAAAATATGAATACAATTATCATCCTTTCTAAACGGGTGGGCTCTTTACTTGCTAGAACGCAACAAAGTTATTTTTGAACTGGGTGACAAACCACAAATCATTAGCAAGACAGCTAAGGCATGTACAGGCATCTAGAGCTATTCACAAAATAAAAGACAAGAAGGGTAAAATAGTAACAGATCCGCAGGATATTAATAAATGCTTTGCGCAGTTTTACTCAGAGCTATACCAATCAAAATGCGATGCTACTGATCCACAAACTATGGACCGCTTTCTCGCTGAATGTGAACTTCCTAAACTAGACAGGGGGGCAGCTGCTGCACTCGATGCAGGGATAACTTTAGAGGAAATGAACACAGCGATAGCACAATTTCCAAACAGCAAGGCCCCTGGGCCCGATGGATATGTAATAGAATTCTATAAGAAGTACTGTGCCAGTCTATCTCCACTTATGTTGCGAATGTTTAAACAATCCAAAGAAAATGCCAAACTCCCGCAAACACTGTATGAGGCTACAAATGCACTGATCTTGAAAAAAAGATAAGACGACATCTCCATGGAATCTATCGCCCCGTGTCGCTGCTCCCCATAGAAAACAAGGTGTTGACAAAGATATTGGCAAACCGATTGGAAAAAATATATTTCCGACATCATACACCCTGACCAGGCAGGTTTTTATGCCGGGCCGACATATACTACAATTTGAGACGCCTTTTCAGCGTAATGTATCACGATCACAAGGTTGAGGCAGTGGTAATAGCTCTTGATGCAGAGAAGGCGTTTGATCAGATTGAGTGGAAGTATATGATGTTGGTTCTGGAGCATTTCGGGTTTGGCAAGGAATTTATTAATTGGATAAGAATTATTTATGCACAACCAAATGGTGTCCGTGGTAACCAATCAGGAAATGTTGCAGTCATTCCGCCTGTTCAAGGGGTGCCGACAGGGGTGCCCTATTTCACCTGCTCTCTTCGCTATAGCCATGGAACCCCTTGCTACTCGCATTCGGGCATGTGCTGATATAGCTTCTGTTAAAATAAGACACACAGCACAACATTTCCCAATATGCAGACGATGTTCTTTTGTTTTTGTCCAAGCCTAAAACTTCTATTCCAACCTTACTTAACTTTTTAACTTTTTTGCCAAGATAAACTGGCAAAAAAGTGAGTTGATGCTAATATCACGGCCTGTGGATATGCAATTTCTGCAATCTATCCCGTTTAGAACAGTGAGGGACAACTTCACAAGCCTCGGCATTGTAGTGACAAGAGACCTTGATCAGCTATTGAAAGCGAATTGGGACATGAAAATATATCAGCTTAAACAACATATAGATTTTTGGAAAACTGCCTATTTCCTTGGTTGGTCGTATAAACGCTATTAAAATGGTTGTCCTACCCAGGTTTCTTTACATCTTCCAATGTTTACCCAATTTCATGCCACAAAGCTATTTTAAGAAACTGGATTCAATAGTAACTCCATTTTTATGGGATAACAAGGCAGCCAGAATTTCAAAGAAGCATTTATGCAAGTACAAGATAGAGGGGGTGCTTTGGCCTTCCTCACTTCAAACTGTATTATTGGGCTGCTAATCTGAACATTGTGTCTTTCTGGAGGGAAAGTTTACCTGCGATGAGACAGAAGGATATGCCTGCATGGCTTTTGATTGAGCAGGCCTCCTGTCAACGTTCCTCACTCCCTGCACTTGTTAATAGCCCATCATATGTGAAAAAGACACGTATGACTCTAATCCAGTCATTTGTCATATGCTTAGGATCTGGAAACAGATGAGGTTTATTTGATTTGATTTATTTCACCTTTTATTTTACCAGGTAGGCAAGTTGAGAACAAATTCTCATTTACAATTGCGACCTGGCCAAGATGAAGCAAAGCAGTTCGACACATACAATGACACAGAGTTACACATGGAGTAAAACAAACATACAGTCAATAATACAGTATAAACAAGTTTATATATGATGTGAGCAAATTAGGTGAGATATGGGAGGTAAAGGCAAAGTAAAATACAATATAGCAAATAAATAGCAAGTAAAACACTGGAATGGTAGATTTGCAGTGGAGCAAAATAAATAAATAAATACAGTAGGGAAAGAGGTAGTTGTAGGTGGGCTATGTACAGGTGCAGTAATATGTGAGCTGCTCTGACAATTCGTGCTTAAAGCTAGTGAGGGAGATAAGTGTTTCCAGTTTCAGAGATTTTTGTAGTTCGTTCCAGTCATTGGCAGCAGAGAACTGGAAGGAGAGGCGGCCAAAGAAATAATTGGTTTTGGGGGTGACTAGAGAGATATACCTGCTGGAGCGTGTGCTACAGGTGGGAGATGCTATGGTGACCAGCGAGCTGAGATAAGGTGGACTTTACCTAGCAGGGTCTTGTAGATGACATGGAGCCAGTGGGTTTGGCGACGAGTAGGAAGCGAGGGCCAGCCAACGAGAGCGTACAGGTCGCAATGGTGGGTAGTATATGGGGCTTTGGTGACAAAACGGATTGCACTGTGATCGACTGCATCCAATTTGTTGAGTAGGGTATTGGAGGCTATTTTGTAAATGACGTCACCGAAGTCGAGGATTGGTAGGATGGTCAGTTTTACAAGGGTATGTTTGGCAGCATGAGTGAAGGATGCTTTGTTGCGAAATAGGAAGCCAATTCTAGATTTAACTTTGGATTGGAGATGTTTGATGTGGGTCTGGAAGGAGAGATTACAGTCTAACCAGAAACCTAGGTATTTGTAGGTGTCCACGTATTCTAAGTCGGAGCTGTCCAGAGTAGTGATGTTGGACAGGTGGGCAGGTGCAGGCAGCGATTGGTTGAAGAGCATGCATTTAGTTTTACTTGTATTTAAGAGCAATTGGAGGCCACGGAAGGAGAGTTGTATGGCATTGAAGCTTGCCTGGAGGGTTGTTAACACAGTGCCCAAAGAAGGGCCAGAAGTATACAGAATGGTGTCGTCTGCGTAGAGGTGGATCAGAGACTCACCAGCAGCAAGAACGACATCATTGATGTATACGGAGAAGAGAGTCGGTCCAAGACTTGAACCCTGTGGCATCACCATAGAGACTGCCAGAGGTCCGGACAGCAGACCCTCCGATATGACACACTGCACTCTATCTGAGAAGTAGTGGTTGAACCAGGCGAGGCAGTCATTTGAGAAACCAAGGCTGTCGAGTCTGCCGATGAGGATGTGGTGATTGACAGAGTCGAAAGCCTTGGCCAGATCAATGAATACGGCTGCACAGTAATGTTTCTTATCGATGGCGGTTAAGATATCGTTTAGGACTTTGAGCGTGGCTGAGGTGCAGCCATGACCAGCTCTGAAACCAGATTGCATAGCAGAGAAGGTATGGTGAGATTCGAAATGGTCGGTAATCTGTTTGTTGACTTGGCTTTTCGAAGACCTTAGAAAGGCAGGGTAGGATGGATATAGGTCTGTAAGCAGTTTGGGTCAAGAGTGTCCCCCCCTTTGAAGAGGGGGATGACCGCAGCTGCTTTCCAATCTTTGGGAATCTCAGACGACACGAAAGAGAGATTGAACAGGCTAGTAATAGGGGTGCTGCTAGTCTGGGCTGTACTCCACTCAACATTTATTTTTGGCTTAACTACACTGCTTGTAATGACTATATGCTGTCTTATACATGTACCACCTAATAGGATTTAGTTTTAACAGTACAGTGAATGTCATTGTTAGTATTGCTGTCTGTTTTTTATTGGATTTTTTTATTGGAAAATAATAAACATATTATAAAAATAAATAAAAAACATGTATATGTGACCAATACAATTTGACGATTTGATTTGATTTGGTACTTGGAGTCAAACAGACAGGATTGGATGAGATCTTTTAAGGTCAGGGCCCTCAGCGAGGCTCACAAACTCCTTTTTAGAACCAAGCTTTGAACAACTCTCCTCTGGGTGCAGGTATAGGGCACCACCCGGGAGAAAAACAGAACAAGACAATCATTTGTGCCAAGTGTGATATCCCTCCTAAACAGCTTGGGTTAAAGATCCTATCCACCCTGTAAAGCCAGCAGGATACTGTCTTTCATTGATATTACTGTGTGTAACTGTTATGATTTTTTTTATTGACAATTTGTTGCCTGCTGTATTTAAACGGCACTTTAAATGTGCACATGATACTGCAAAAAAAACATTCCCCATGGATTAAGTAAAGTGAACACAAGTGACAAATAGTTCTGTCCGAGATTCATGATATCCTCTTAAATCTAACTGAATTAGCAACAACCAAAGACATCAAGGTGTGTTAATTTAGGGCAACATAAAATTATTGGCAGTTTCCTCTATGTTATGCTGACTACCAGTCAGTGACCTAACTGTGTTCCAATGTACAAACTTGTACAATTTGTAGTATGAAGTACGGTATTGGACATGCGTTCTAAGTACAGTGTGTATTGTGACACTGGTATTGTGACACTAGTTTTCCTGGATGATTTTAAGAGACTGGGCATTATGGGTAATGGCCCCCTGTTGCTTAATGTGATCGACTAATTCAGTGAGGGCTTAGATTTAGACGGTTTCTGATAGGCTCCTTCACACCCTAGAGGCAATATCCCAGCTAATAATAATTGTCAAACAGAACTTACCCAGAACGTGGCTGACATGTTCTCAGAATATCCAAAAGTAATGTTCTAGACACGTTTCATTGTATTGTTGTAAGAACGTTCCTGTGTCCAGTTTAGTTGAATATTCCATCAACCTGGTTTCCATGTTCTCAGATTGAATATACGATATTCATGTTCTAGACATGTTTCATGGGAACATTGCAGGAACTTCTCTGTGCATCATTTGTCAGCAGCTCACCTGATGGTCCCAAAGAAACATTCTCCCCTAAAAAAAGTGTTTAATTACAATCAAGCCCTGTTACTGTTGCCGAGCCCATTAAGGCACTGATTGGTAAACTACTGATCCATTCACAGCTCTTTGTTTGTTGGCAAGGTTAGGGGACACAAACACACAGTGCTTTTAATTAACATAATGTTTTCAACGTACACATTTGACAAACTTTGACATACATGATTGCATTTGACATGCTCGTTTATGTGATAATTATTATTCAACACGGGATTTGAACTCGACATCCCGGCATTCCGGTTCACGGCATCCTGGGCTTTCTGCAGCACCACCATGTCTGTTAATCTGACTATTCTCTTCTCATTGATTTACTTATTTCATCAATTTTAGGGCTATATGTATAGTAATATAATGTTGGTGGGGCATTTTACCCTGTTTTAATGTAACTTCTGAATCACTAGGATCAATAAAATATTTTTTCTTGATTGTACTTTTAACAGAGCTATACTAATTACTCTATAAATGAACATGCATATGTATGTCAAAGTGTGTCAAATGTGTACGTTGAAAGCACTGTCTGTTAAAAGCATTGTTTGTGTGTGTGTCACTAGCCTTGCCAACAAACAAAGAGCTGTGAATGGACCAGTGTTTGACCAATCAGGGCCTTGATGGGCTCGGCCACAGTAGCAAGGGGTGAAGTGTACAAATGAAAACTTTTTTGGGGGGGGTATTTCTTTGGGACCACCAGGAAACATCCTGACGACTGAAACACAGGAATGTTCTTGCATCGTTCCCATTAAACGTGCCTAGAACATTAATATTGTACATTCTGAGAACATGGTAACCACGTTCTGGATAAGTTCTTTTTGACATTAAAGGAATGGTCTCTTGGAAACCGTCCTTGCACGTCACTGGAACATTCCTACGAAGTCGTTAGGTAACGACCAAATGAGACTCTTCAGGGAAAGTCCTTTAAAGTCGTGGGAACATTTGCTGTCAGCTCGTACGGGGGACACGAGCAGGGTTGTGCCGACGCAAAGGCCTCTTTCTCAGTCAGATGGCAACCAGTGCCAGAAAGTCTGTATCTCCGCTCAAAAATATTATCATACTGTTTTCCATTTTTTTCCCCCACTCCATCTAAGAAGACTAACATTTTTTTTAAATGGACTTTTACATTTTGGCCGGTACGATCGGACCTGATCCTATTCTGACCCGGCTGGCAAATTGGCAAGTTTGTGCATCGTAGTAGCCACGGACGGAGAGTTAAGTTGGGTGTGTGATAACGTGAAAGGCTTAAGTGTGTTGTTAGCCATCTTAGCTGCGAGTGTGCGCCTGTGCACCTCAATTTTCTTTGTGTCTACATTTTAGCTTTGCGCCTGAGTCGTAGCTATCAGTGACAGCCAGTCGTCCATTCTTGAGCCTCAGGAAAAAGGGCAGACATGGTCTCGGCAGTGAAGGAGACTGGCAGGATGCCTCCCAAATGGCACCCTAATCCCTGTATAGAGAAAGGTCAAAGGTAGTGCACTAAATAGGAAATAGGGTGCCATTTGGGACGTAGACGTAATCCAAGGCGTTCTGCCCTCGGCTCGCTGGCCCGATGGCTTCTGACATCCATCTCGGCTCATTTACCTTAGTTTCCACAGTAACACGATCCACTGGTTCGGTGATCGTGCGTGGGTCTCCATTCCCCGCATCGGGCGTGCACAGTATGTGTCCTTCCTTTGGCCTCTACCTTCTTCCTGAATGCATAACAGAACCCTATATGAACAATAGCATACAAATATCACAGTTAAGCATATGAGACGGAGGCCAGAGATTTTGTATGCCTACAAGAGATTGGTACGTCGGTGGTGGCTGGTGAGGGGAAAGTAGGAGGACAGCTCATAGTAATAGTTGGAATGTGAATTAATGACAATTAATGGCATGGTATCCAACTCATGGAAACCATGTGTTTAAGGTATCTAATACAATTCCATTCTTTCTCTTCCAGCCACTGCTGGTATATTATGCATTTAAGAAATTGTGTAATTCCTATCACGGTAAAAACTTCACAAGAGAAACCAATGCTTCCTCACCCTTCCCAAAGTATATCATATAAATAATAATAGTAGTCAATGTGAAGGGCGTGACACTGGTGTGTGTCATTTTTTTTGTCTGACAACTAAGGAGTGTGTGTGTGTGTGTGTGTGTGTGTGTGTGTGTGTGTGTGTGTGTGTGTGTGTGTGTGTGTGTGTGTGTGTGTGTGTGTGTGTGTGTGTGTGTGTGTGTGTGTGTGTGTGTGTGTGTGTGTGTGTGTGTGTGTGTGTGTGTGTGAGGTCAAAGGTGACTGGGGTCAGACACATTGTGCACAATTCCGACTGCTGTGGAACATCTCAAACGTGGCGGCAAAATCATCCGCAAAGCTCTTCATCACACAAATGTTGCTTTATTGCTGTGTGGTTGTTTTCTAAGTAGTGTTTCAGAGCCGTGACATTCATCCCTGCCCTGTTTATTCAGTGTTTGGTAGAATAATACAATTATTATCCGTTGAAGTATGTTTCACACATATGAATGATCTAAATCACCGATTTAATTTCAGATTTCTCCTGGTCTGACAAAACACAGCAGTAGCTCTGTCACCTTCCACCGCAGATGCAGCCGGAGGGGAAAAATAAGTATGTAGCTTAAACAAACAGATGTTGATACCGGTTGAATTATGCTAATTCTGGACAATGACTCTGCTGTAGAGTCACAGGTTATTACAGTGTGATTAATATGACAAGATTTACAACATTGAGTCACTAGGCAAATAGCACCACACATGGCTAACACTGATATAAGCCTACTTTAAAAAAAATATGTTATTTTACCAGGTAAATTGACTGAGAACACATTGTCATTTGCAGCAACATGCTGGGGAATAGTTACAGGGGAGAGGAGGGGGATAAATGAGCCAATTGTAAACTGGGGATTATTAGGTTACTGTGATGGTTTGAGGGCCAGATTGGGAATTTAGCCAGGACACCAGGGTTAACACCCCTACTCTTACAATAAGTGCCATGGGATCTTTAATGACCTCAGAGAGTCAGGACACCCGTTTAACGTCCCATACGAAAGACGGCACGCTACACAGGGCAGTGGGATGTTTTTTTAGATCAGAGGAAAAAGTGCCTCCTACTGGCCCTCCAACACCACTTCCAGCAGCATCTGGTCTCCCATCCAGGAACTGACCAAAATCAACTCTGCTTAGCTTCAGATGCTAGCCAGCAGTGGTATGCAGGGTGGTATGCTGCTGGTAGATTCCTTTTCCCTCTTGTGCCAACTGCCAAGCACCTGTTATTCTTCCAACCCAACCTCCAACTGAAAATGTGCCTGGGTACAGTTTTGCAAGTGAGAGAAAATGTCCACTTCCAAAACTGTACCCAGGCTCATTTTCAGTTCGAGGTTGGGTTGGAAGAATAAAAGGTGCTTGGCAGTTGGCACAAGAGGGAAAAGGAACAGAAATGCCTTCCATTTTTTTGTGTGTAATGATGGCTGAGGGGTAAAAACAGTGAAGCCCCAGGATAAATTCCCACTAAAACATGTCCACTTTATGCTTAGATTGAGATGAGAATCATCGTGGTAAACGATGATGATGAATACCACATATGGATCGTACTCAATATGGATGTTGATTCTTGTTCTAAACGTGAATGTAAAATGTCTGTGGAAATATGAAAAGCTGAAGGAAAAAGCTGGGGAAATCTTAGTTTATTGATATTAAATAATTGTATCATCATACATTTACATGGATTACCTCGACTAACCTGTAACCCTGCACATTGACTCGGTACCTGTACCCCCCTGGTATATAGCATCATCATTGTTATTTTATTGTGTTACTTTTTAATAAATGTTTTACTTTATTTAGTAAATATTTTCTTAACTCTATTTCTTGAACTGCATTGTTGGTTAAGGGCTCGTGAGTAAGCATTTCACTGTAAGCTCTACACCTGCTGTGTTCGGCTCGTGTGACAAATACAATTTGATTTGACCTCAATCGAATTTCAAAACGGTTAGAGTTGAGAAGGGAGCTCTGCTATTGTCTTTAACTATACCGACACATCTGGCGTTCCCCTGAGAGCAAATCTGTTTCTTTGAGGAAGGAAGATGTGTCTACTGCTTCCCTGAACAGGCCTGCCTCTGTCCCTCCTCCTCCTCTTTGTCTTCCTCCTCCTCTTCGACTTAACGTATTCTCAATGTTATGCTAGAACTGCCAGGACAATATATTCAGCAGTCTGTCTCAAGGTGTTCTTACCCGACAGCACTGGGAAACTCTGACAATGTCCACACTCTTCTCAGCATACACAACAAGATGCATCCTAGTGTCCAGGTGAGAACGATATGCAAACAGACAGGGATGTTGTAGTTGTGGAGACAGTGCAACGTGAAGAATCTAAACTACTCTGAAGCTGATGACAGGAACACACAAAGGCAGCTCAAGTGGGGTCACGCAGCGATTGTTCACACTGAAACTTTAGTCTCGCCAACGTGTGTGTGTGTGTGTGTGTGTGTGTGTGTGTGTGTGTGTGTGTGTGTGTGTGTGTGTGTGTGTGTGTGTGTGTGTGTGTGTGTGTGTGTGTGTGTGTGTGTGTGTGTGTGTGTGTGTGTGTGTGTGTGTGTGTGTGTGTGTGTACCCGTCCTGTGCGTGTGTGTACCCGTCCTGTGCGTGTGAACAGTGGAACGTAACATAGATGGGCTGGTTGTTTAGCAAAATGTATTTTTGTATTATTATACATTGTTACCCACTTTTTCTCACCACTTTTGTGATTATGATCTTGTCTCATCACTGCAACTCCCCAACAGGCCCAGGAGAGGCGAAGGTCGAGTCATGCGTCCTCTGAAACATGACTCGCCAAACTGAGTTTCCTAACACCCGCTCGCTTAACCCGGAAGCCGATCGAACCCCAGGCTGTAGTGACGCCGCAACACTGCGATGCAATGCCTTAGACCACTGCACCACTTGGGAGGCCTAAGCATAGATTATTGACAACATGTATACTATATTTAGTCTCCAATGTTTATTGAAACCAAAAATCAATTTGCACAATTACCATTTGCTGTCTTTCAAATAGATTGTTGCATTTGTTGGTTAGCTAGCTAATTTTAGCCATATTAGCATTGACGTGACAGTCAAAACACCTCAATACAAGACATGGAAAAACGAAACAAACCTCCTACGATTCCCCTCATGGAAGCTTCTTGTCATCTATCTGGCCATTTATTCTATCCATAAGAATAAACAGCCTTCTATACAGTGTCTCGTCTATAACACAGCACAATGGCCAATTAGAAACATGCCAGTTGTTTTCTCTCAAAGAGAGGGAATGGAGTTGGTGAAAAGTGGGAGGAAGAAGACGAGAGAGATGCTGTCCCCTGTCTATGAATCAGACAGATTGTTAGTCTCTCTCTCTCTCTCTCTCTCTCTCTCTCTCTCTCTCTCTCTCTCTCTCTCTCTCTCTCTCTCTCTCTCTCTCTCTCTCTCTCTCTCTCTCTCTCTCTCTCTCTCTCTCTCTCTCTCTCTCTCTCTCTCTCTCTCTCTCTCTCTCTCTCTCTCTCTCTCTCGCGCGCGCGCGTTCAGGGCAGGAGGGGAGGATCAGGAAAGGGGGAGAGGACAGGAGAAGAGGAGAGAACCAAAGGAAAAGGGCGTAATTGCATCTCGTAGATGTGTGCTTGTGTATGTTGAATGTTAATGTCTCAGTGGCTCCAGCTATTGTTCTCTTTCGTTTTGTTTCCTTGCACCTGTAGGCGTGTCAGATGTGTATGATATATCATTATACAATTCAAATACTGCCATACAAACTACATTAGTTACGAATTAATTTTGATCCAGCCCTTCAGAAAATAAAGTGTCATCGAGTTACGACCCCCCTTGAGAAGAAAATACAACAAGTATTGTTAGTGCGGTAACTTCAATTTCGCCTGAACAAATTGCATTGCATATTATTTTATGGAAGGAAAGTGTGAGTGAGAGTGTTAGAGATGCTGATGAGGTCACTAAGGCGTGAACTGACATGAGACCAGAGGAATCCTGCCGCCACACGCTCTCCGGGGAAAAAAGGATGCCTTGAAATCGGCAACTGTGTCAGTTCTCATCTTTGTGAGCTGTTAAATAGAGATCACACGGTCTAAAAATAACCCTAGAACTCATCCACCAGAATATGTGTTGTGTGGGAGAAGTGTGACAATTCCCCATCACAATGAATGAATTGCACTTTTGTAGCATCTTGTAATTTGTTCTAAAATGGAGTGTAATCACTGTAGAAAACGAGGGGATAAAAAGAGAAACTCCACTCAATAATAGACAAGTGACAAATGTCAAAACACCCACAATAAGCCATACATATCACGGAGGTTGCCGCTGCTAGTAGAGAGAAAGAAGCCTATTTTAGTTTCATTCTATTGGTTGCTCAATATACTGTACGTGTACAGTGTGTGCAAGTTGTGAAGAAACATAAAGAGCGCACAATTTTTTTCCTCCATTCTATGTGTGCCAATTGTGAAAACAAATTTGGGACTTGAAAGAGCACGTTTTCTTCTGCCCCCGGTAGAGGGGGTGGAGGGACAGAGTAGCCCAGGGAGAGTGCTCTGGCTTGTGGAGGGGGGGGGGGCGTCAGCAAGAGGAGCAGGTGCCATTCTCTGTGAAAATAACGAATAATGCATCATTAATTATGCCTGCTGATTAGTGTTAATTAGCACTGAGTTCTACTGCACTCTGTTCACTGCGTCATTTGGTCAATTTCTCTCTCTGACAAGTAATCCAAAGGAATCATTCCTTGCCCTGGCAAACAATATTGATGGCTACGCTCCATCATGTTCTCATAATTCCCTGTTAATGCTTCCTGAAAATTACACATCCATGTTTTTGACATCTTATGATAATTCATTTAAAGGATCCAAAACGGCTGTAAATGGCACCGATTGGGTCTTTAAAGTGACCCACACACACAGCCAAAAATGTAGTCCATCGCCAAGCAATGTCCTAAACTCATGTTCTTGATTCTCATTTGGATGAAATTCACCGTCTAAATGGAGAAACTTCTCAGCGCCACCTCCGCATTGTCTGCTGCCAATGATTGGCCCTTAGCCCTGTTATTATACTGAACAGAAATGTAAACGCAGCAGGCAACAATTTCAAATATTTTGCCGAGATACAGTTTATATAAGGAAATCAGTCAAATTAAAAAACTTAATTTGGCCCTAATCTATGGATTTTACATGACTGGGCAGGGGTGCAGTTTAGCCCACAATGGGGCTTTATTATAGATAGATGGAACATTTCTGGGATCTTTTATTTCAGCTCATGAAACATTGGGACCAAAACTGTAGATGTTGCGTTTCTATATTTGTTCGGTGTCTACTTTTTCAGAAGACTGCCATTAGAATGGGTTTCATAATTGATTATGCAGCAATTAGTGTGTGTAATATGTGTTGTCGCAGTGCGCCAGCTCCTATTAGTATTGGACTCAAATGTAACATCCCATACACACAAACGAACGTCTATAGGGAGTAATATAGTTGGGTCTGGGGCTTGGTCTAAAGAGGATAACTCTTCGGGTGCCCTGTTCTGATAGGGCTATGAGTTTGTCCGGACAATGTGACCTGACCAGGATATACGTTTTGTAATGTTCAGGTTTGTACGAATGTACTGATATTAGTGGATTGCAAGTGTCATTCCGGCAACTTTGAGAACAAATATTTGAAAACTGAGTTTTTCCCGGGTTGTTCACGCGCGTATCGGCCTTCTCTTTGGCCAAAATATTCCCACCTGCTCACGCCTGTCTTCCACCTTTTGATGTTATTTTTTCCCATTGTTAGAGTGGTCAGTCCAGTATCTCTTCAGTGTGTAGATCATCTTTTCTTGGGGACAGGTCAGACGGATAGAAAAAAACTTGAATGGTTTTCAATAAATGCTTCACCCTTCAATGTTT
Source organism: Oncorhynchus gorbuscha (assembly GCF_021184085.1). Lineage (NCBI taxonomy): Eukaryota > Metazoa > Chordata > Actinopteri > Salmoniformes > Salmonidae > Oncorhynchus > Oncorhynchus gorbuscha. Next base: position 16,648,059 of record NC_060196.1, on the reverse strand, counting down.
TATATAACGGTGGTGTCTTCATCAAACAAGTGAAATTATGTTTGATGTGAAAAGGAATTGCTAATTAATATTCTTCTTGTTCAAAGATCAATTGAAACTGAGATTGAAATCCATTCCAATGAAGTCTCTGACTTACATCACAACTTTCAACAGAGTTTAGTTCATGAGGTTAATAAAGTTCCTGTTCACTGTTGTTACTCTCCAAACGGAGTTCAGTGAATCCCAACCAACCCCCTCCAGAGGTTGTAGGCTTACGGTTAGCCTCACGTACCTGTACTAATCAAGCTCAAGCGTACAGCGTAGTGTGTTTTGGAACCGCACCAGTGTCTTCAGGGTGCATTAATACATTTGGACGAGCTATAAACAAAAGCCAGCACGGTTGTTGTACTACTCCCATGTTCCTATAGCTTTTAATGAACATACTGGGGGTTACAATGTAATCAGTTTGGTGCGCAGACTGGGGGTGTACTACATTGGGTACTATTGGCCATAGGGCTCTGGTCAACAGTAGTGTGCTAAAGTGACTAGGGTGCAAGGCAAAGTGCCTCTAATCCACAGAAGGGAAAATGTGATGATCATACAATTGCGTGATGGCAGGAATGTAATGAGGGTTAAGTGCCACATGATCCCGTAATGCCGTGGCTTGATTCTTTCAGTAGCCCGTCGTGATCTCGTCAAATCGCAAATTGATCCTCGAAAAACTCAAGACGGGTGAAGAATGATGAGGGATTTTGCTTGTCCCTTCCACTGTTTCTCCAAAAGGCATTATTTCCTTTTATGAATTGTGCTGAATGTCATCATTCAGAAGAAGGAGACCAAGGTGAATTGTTTGATGGATATGGTGAGACTAGTGGGTATTATGATGAAAGTATATGCAATCTTTATGTTTGAGTACGTGTACTTTAGGGGTGTGTGTGTGTGTGTGTGTGTGTGTGTGTGTGTGTGTGTGTGTGTGTGTGTGTGTGTGTGTGTGTGTGTGTGTGTGTGTGTGTGTGTGTGTGTGTGTGTGTGTGTGTGTGTGTGCACGTACATACACGTGTGGACACACGTGCTCATGCTCACATGCATGGAATCATAACATATGGACTGCCATGTGTGCCTGTGTACGTTTTTGGGCACGTACGCACTGAACCCGATGCAAGCCCTCCAGCCCCATGGGCTAACATCAACACAGGGCATGGGTCCCAACTCTAGCTCCAGGCTGCGACTTCCAGCCAGGGCCTTCGCTCCACACTTCGGGTAGAGGGTCTTCTGACGGCCGCATGCATATCATCACGATCCGCATACCAGAGGAGGTTGAGAAAAAGACCGAGTCCATCAATCTTAGGCTCCGTCTATCCTCCAGGACTGTTGGAAAGAACATCCGAAGAAAAACAAATAGCACAAGTAGAGCTGCAAATGAAATTGCCAGAGTCGGGAGCAATTGTTCTTCTGGGTGTGTCTAGCTTCACGTGGATTAAACTCACTCTGAGGTTCATGAGTCTTGCAGTAGGAATCTGAGGATCATAGCATCCAATCTCACGCAACAGTCTGACAGGACAACTTCACGGAAAATCCTGTACAGTATGTCACCTTATTAGGGAGTTATCCATCCATCTCATAGCAAGATTTTTTAAAACGACCAATGAGTCCGTAAAACTTTCAGGTTCGCCATGGTTGAAGTTCTCGGGGGGGAAAAAAAGGCTAATTGTCACCTCACACGAAGGTTAATGACAAACGTATGCCAAAGGAAACCAGGTTCGTGCAACAATCCTGCAAGTCCTCAGACCGAAATGCTAATGGTCGACACACACAGGTTAACAATATAACAATGAGGAGCATATTGTTACTGGGAACAGAACAACAAGAACACCATTTTCTTGCTCATTGACAACACAAACGAGCCGTTTGTTTTCAAGACATAAATCATGACGGGAGCCCAGGCGGGCTGCGATTCATTAGAGAATACAGGCCGTTACCATGGCGAGAGTGAGGCAGCGTAATTAATATGGCAACAGACACAATGTGAAAACAAGAGATATGCAAGAAATCTGTTTGGGATGCTGTGTTTGCCGATGAAATTGATAAGTCCGTTCTGAAACTAATGTAGAGGCTTGGAGATGGGGAGGAATAGGGTATGGAATAGGGATAGGATTGGCGAGAGTTTGAGGTGAGGATGTACAGAGTAAAACGTTTAAAGGGACCTTACGCTTTCAAATCAAATCAAGACTTCTGAGGTAGTCTACAGTCAAGATGAAACCACGATGCACACCTACGGTCGCGTAGACATAAATATGCCTCAATCCCAAATTACTGTAAAAAATAAGCACTGAAACCAGGTGTCTGGTTTTAAGTGAAATGACCCTTAATTTATGAGTGAAATGTCCCTTTAAACGCAGACTCCAGGAAAATGGCAGAGGAACACTCTTATGATGGTCTGATTGAGTTCTTTCTCTGCTTCAACAGTCACGGTCTATTACAGCCTCAGCTTCTGACACTCATGATTATTTATGATTATGATTATTGATTATGATTATGATTATTTTGTGTGTGTGTTTTTCTTCATCACCATCTCAACTGACTGTGCGTAACATTTATCTATCTTCTGAAGGTCTTAGTGACAAAATGTTCTATTATTTTTACTTACAGTAGCAGGATGTGTGGATTAGTGTGTGTGTGTGGGCTGGCTGTGTGTGTGTGTGTGTGTGTGTGTGTGTGTGTGTGTGTGTGTGTGTTGCCTGATGTGGGGGACGAGTGGCTAGCTCACCGAGCCACAGGCTGAAATTAGATGACTAGCTCACAGAGCCATAGGCTGAGATAAGATGACTACCTCACAGAGCCAGGGCTGAGATAAGATGCCTGACAGAGCCATAGGCTGAGATAAGATGACTACCTCACAGAGCCATAGGCTGAGATAAGATGACTACCTCACAGAGCCATAGGCTGAGATAAGATGACTACCTCACAGAGCCATAGGCTGAGATAAGATGACTACCTCACAGAGCCATAGGCTGAGATAAGATGACTAGCTCACAGAGCCACAGGCTGAGATAAGATGAGTGGAGTACGGTTGGGGGGGGGGGGGGTAGTTTAGCACATGTAGGCAGACAGAAATAGAGAAAGAGACAGGAAAAGCTAGCTTCCAGCCCCACTTCTCCTTGAGTACTTCAATGCGCAGTGTGGGGCTCGCAGGTGAAACCCCACACACACATGTATCCCAGACTGGTGCTTTTCGGTTGATATCAGCCTACACACACGCATGCACAGAAACACACATTAGTCACAGGTCTACATGCAAAATAATAGCTAATTCCTTGAGCGAGAGCGCTTCAGAGCTACGCAATCCGTTCACATCTTGCAATCGTCTGTTGTCATAACTTTTCAAGTGTTTTTATTTTTCTTCTAAGAATGAAATGAGTCATCCCTAATGCACTACACATCCCTCAGGCACCACACATCCCTCAGGCACCACACATCCCTCAGGCACCACACATCCCTCAGGCACCACACATCCCTCATGCACCACACATTCCTAATGCACCACATATCCCTGATGTACCACACATACGTAATGCACTACGCATCCCTAAGGCACCACACATTCCTAATGCACCACACATCCCTGATGTACCACGCATACGTAATGCACTACACATCACTAATTCTCTACACATCCGTGATGCACCACACATCCAAATCAAATCACATTTTATTTGTCACATACACATGGTTAGCAGATGTTAAAGTGAGTAGCGAAATGCTTGTGCTTCTAATTCCGACAATGCAGTAATAACCAACGAGTAATCTAACCTAACAATTTCACAACAACTACCTTATACACACAAGTGTAAAGGGATGAAGAATATGTACATTAAAATATATGTTTGAGTGATGGTACAGAACGGCATAGGCAAGATGCAGTAGATGGTATCGAGTACAGTATATACATATGAGATGAGTAATGTAGGGTATGTAAACATTATATTAAGTGGCTAGTGATACATTGTTTACATCAATTTTTCCATTATTAAAGTGGTTGAATTTGAGTCAGTATGTTGGCAGCAGCCACTCAATGTTAGTGGTGGCTGTAACAGTCTGATGGCCTTGAGATAGAAGCTGTTTTTCAGTATCTCCGTCCCTGCTTTGATGCACCTGTACTGACCTCTCCTTCTGGATGATAGCGGAGTGAACAGGCAGTGGCTCGGGTGGTTGTTGTCCTTGATGATCTTTATGGTCTTCCTGTGACATCGGGTGGTGTAGGTGTCCTGGAGGGCAGGTAGTTTGCCCCCGGTGATGCGTTGTGCAGACCTCGCTACCCACTGGAGAGCCTTACGGTTGTGGGCGGAGCAGTTGCCGTACCAGGCAGTGATACAGCCCGACAGGATGCTCTCGATTGTACATCTGTAAAAGTTTGTGAGTGCTTTTGGTGACAAGCTGAATTTCTTCAGCCTCCTGAGGTTGAAGAGGCGCTGCTGCGCCTTCTTCACTATGCTGTCTGTGTGGGTGGACCAATTCAGTCTGTCCGTGATGTGTACGCCGAGGAACTTAAAAACTTTCTATCCTCTCCACTACGGTCCCATCAATGTGGATAGGGGGGTGCTCCCTCTGCTGTTTCCTGAAGTCCATGATCATCTCCTTTGTTTTGTTGACATTGAGTGTGAGGTTATTTTCCTGACACTACACTCAGAGGTCCCTCACCTCCTCCCTGTAGGCAGTCTCGTCGTTGTTGGTAATCAAGCTTACCACTGTAGTATCGTCTGCAAACTTGATGATTGAGTTGGAGGCGTGCGTGGCCACGCAGTCGTGGGTGAACAGGGAGTACAGGAGAGGGCTCTAAACGCACACTTGTTGGGTCCCAGTGTTGAGGATCAGCGGGGTGGGGATGTTGTTACCTACGCTCACCACCTGGGGGCGGCCCGTCAGGAAGTCCAGTACCCAGTTGCACAGGGTGGGGTTGAGACCCAGGGTCTGTAGTTGATGAACAGCACTCTCACATAGGTATTCATCTTGTCCAGATGGGTTAGGGCAGTGTGCAGTGTGGTTGCGATGGCGTCGTCCGTGGACCTATTGGGGCGGTAAGCAAATTGGAGTGGGTCTAGCGTGTCAGGTAGGGTGGAGGTGATATGGTCCTTGACTAGTCTCTCAAAGCACTTCATAATGACAGAAGTGAGAACAGGAACAAGGGTGGCCCTCTGGAAGCTTGTGGGAACAGCAGACTGGGATAAGGATAGATTTAATATCCGTAAACACACCAGCCAGCTGGTCTGCACATGCTCGGAGGACGCGGCTGCGGATGCCGTCTGGGCCTGCAGCCTTGCGAGGGTTAACACATTTAAATGTTTTACTCACGTCGGCTGCAGTGAAGGAGAGTCCACAGGTTTTGATAGCGGGCCATGTCAGTGGCACTGTATTGTCCTCAAAGCGAGCAAAGAAGTTGTTTAGTAAGTCTGGGAGCAAGACATCCTGGTCCCCGACGGGGCTGGTTTTCTTTTTGTAATCCGTGATTGACTGTAGACCCTGCCACATACCTCTTGTGTCTGAGCCATTGAATTGCGATTCTACTTTGTCTCTATACGCTTAGCTTGTTTGATTGCCTTGTGGGGGGAATAGCTACACTGTTTGTATTCGGTCATGTGAGGAATTCTAAGTCAGGTGAACAGAAGGACTTGAGTTCCGATATGTTGTTATGATCACACCACGTCTCGTTAATCATAAGGCATACACCCCCCCCCCCACACCCCTATTCTTACAAGAAAGATGCTTGTTTCTGTCGGCGCGATGCGTGAAGAAACCAGCTGGCTGTACCAACTCCGATAGCGTGTCTCGGGTGAGCCATGTTTCTGTGAAGCAAAGAACGTTACAGTCTCTTATGTCTCTCTGGAATGCTACTCTTGCTCAGATTTCATCAACCTTGTTGTCAAGAGACTGGACATTGGCGAGTAGTATGCTAGGGAGTGGTGCGCGATGTGCCCGTCTCCGGAGCCTGACCAGAAAGCCGTTTTGTCTGCCCCTTTTACGGCATCGTTGTTTTGGTTCGCCGGCTGGGATCCGATCCATTGTCCTTGGTGGTGGGCAAAACAGAGAATCCGCTTCGGGAAAGTCGTATTCCTGGTCGTAATGATGGTGAGTTGACGTTGCTCTTATATCCAGTAGTTCCTCCTAACTGTATGTAATAAAACCTAACATTACCTGGGTTACCAATGTAAGAAATAACACGTTAAAAAAAATACTGCATAGTTTCCTAGGATCGCCAAGCGAGACGGCCATCTCTGTTGGTGCCGTAATGCACCGCACATCCCTAGTGCACCATACTTCCACAATGCGCCACAGATCCCTAATGCACCACACATTCCTATTTTTTTTAATTTTTTTATTTATTTATTTCACCTTTATTTAACCAGGTAGGCTAGTTGAGAACAAGTTCTCATTTGCAACTGCGACCTGGCCAAGATAAAAGCATAGCAGTGTGAACAGACAACACAGAGTTACACATGGAATAAACAATTAACAAGTCAGTAACACAGTAGAAAAAAAATGGGCAGTCTATATACAATGTGTGCAAAAGGCATGAGGAGGTAGGCGAATAATACAGTTTTGCAGATTAACACTGGAGTGATAAATGATCAGGTCATGTACAGGTAGAGATATTGGTGTGCAAAAGAGCAGAAAAATAAATAAATAAAAACAGTATAAAAAAAGTATGGGAATGAGGTAGGTGAAAATGGGTGGGCTATTTTCCTATAGACTATGTACAGCTGCAGCGATCGGTTAGCTGCTCGGATAGCTGATGTTTGAAGTTGGTGAGGGAGATAAAAGTCTCCAACTTCAGCGATTTTGCAATTCGTTCAGTCACAGGCAGCAGAGTACTGGAACGAAAGGCGGCCAAATGATGTGTTGGCTTTAGGGATGATCAGTGAGATACACCTGCTGGAGCGCGTGCTACGGATGGGTGTTGCCATCGTGACCAGTGAACTGAGGTAAGGCGGAGCTTTACCTAGCATGGACTTGTAGATGACCTGGAGCCAGTGGGTCTGGCGACGAATATGTAGTGAGGGCCAGCCGACTAGAGCATACAAGTCGCAGTGGTGGGTGGTATAAGGTGCTTTAGTGACAAAACGGATGGCACTGTGATAGACTGCATCCAGTTTGCTGAGTAGAGTGTTGGAAGCCATTTTGTAGATGACATCGCCGAAGTCGAGGATCGGTAGGATAGTCAGTTTAACTAGGGTAAGCTTGGCAGCGTGAGTGAAGGAGGCTTTGTTGCGGAATAGAAAGCCGACTCTTGATTTGATTTTCGATTGGAGATGTTTGATGTGGGTCTGGAAGGAGAGTTTGCAGTCTAGCCAGACACCTAGGTACTTATAGATGTCCACATATTCAAGGTCGGAACCATCCAGGGTGGTGATGCTAGTCGGGCATGCGGGTGCAGGCAGCGATCGGTTGAAAAGCATGCATTTGGTTTTACTCGCATTTAAGAGCAGTTGGAGGCCACGGAAGGAGTGCTGTATGGCATTGAAGCTCGTTTGGAGGTTAGATAGCACAGTGTCCAATGACGGGCCGAAAGTATATAGAATGGTGTCGTCTGCGTAGAGGTGGATCAGGGAATCGCCCGCAGCAAGAGCAACATCATTGATATACACAGAGAAAAGAGTCGGCCCGAGAATTGAACCCTGTGGCACCCCCATAGAGACTGCCAGAGGACCGGACAGCATGCCCTCCGATTTGACACACTGAACTCTGTCTGCAAAGTAATTGGTGAACCAGGCAAGGCAGTCATCCGAAAACCGAGGCTGTAGAGTCTGCCGATAAGAATATGGTGATTGACAGAGTCGAAAGCCTTGGCGAGGTCGATGAAGACGGCTGCACAGTACTGTCTTTTATCGATGGCGGTTATGATATCGTTTAGTACCTTGAGTGTGGCTGAGGTGCACCCGTGACCGGCTCGGAAACCAGATTGCACAGCGGAGAAGGTACGGTGGGATTCGAGATGGTCAGTGACCTGTTTGTTGACTTGGCTTTCGAAGACCTTAGATAGGCAGGGCAGGATGGATATAGGTCTGTAACAGTTTGGGTCCAGGGTGTCTCCCCTTTGAAGAGGGGGATGACTGCGGCAGCTTTCAATCCTTGGGGATCTCAGACGATATGAAAGAGAGGTTGAACAGGCTGGTAATAGGGGTTGCGACAATGGCGGCAGATAGTTTCAGAAATAGCGGGTCCAGATTGTCAAGCCCAGCTGATTTGTACGGGTCCAGGTTTTGCAGCTCTTTCAGAACATCTATCTGGATTTGGGTAAAGGAGAACCTGGAGAGGCTTGGGTGAGGAGCTACGGGGGGGGCGGAGCTGTTGGCCGAGGTTGGAGTAGCCAGGCGGAAGACATGGCCAGCCGTTGAGAAGTGTTTATTGAAGTTTTCAATAATCATGGATTTATCGGTGGAGACCGTGTTTCCTAGCCTCAGAGCAGTGGGCAGCTGGGAGGAGGTGCTCTTGTTCTCCATGGACTTCACAGTGTCCCAGAACTTTTTGGAGTTGGAGCTACAGGATGCAAACTTCTGCCTGAAGAAGCTGGCCTTAGCTTTCCTGACTGACTGCGTGTATTGGTTCCTGACTTCCCTGAACAGTTGCATATCACGGGGGCTATTCGATGCTATTGCAGTCCGCCACAGGATGTTTTTGTGCTGGTCGAGGGCAGTCAGGTCTGGAGTGAACCAAGGGCTGTATCTGTTCTTGGTTCTGCATTTTTGAACGGAGCATGCTTATCTAAAATGGTGAGGAAGTTACTTTTAAAGAATGACCATGCATCCTCAACTGACGGGATGAGGTCAATGTCCTTCCAGGATACCCGGGCCATGTCGATTAGAAAGGCCTGCTCACAGAAGTGTTTTAGGGAGCGTTTGACAGTGATGAGGGGTGGTCGTTTGACTGCGGCTCCGTGGCGGATACAGGCGATGAGGCAGTGATCGCTGAGATCCTGGTTGAAGACAGCAGAGGTATATTTGGAGGGCCAGTTGGTCAGGATGACGTCTATGAGGGTGCCCTTGTTTACAGAGTTAGGGTTGTACCTGGTGGGTTCCTTGATGATTTGAGTGAGATTGAGGGCATCTAGCTTAGATTGTAGGACTGCCGGGGTGTTAAGCATATCCCAGTTTAGGTCACCTAACAGAACGAACTCTGAAGCTAGATGGGGGGGCGATCAATTCACAAATGGTGTCCAGGGCACAGCTGGGAGCTGAGGGGGGGTCGGTAGCAGGCGGCAACAGTGAGAGACTTGTTTCTGGAGAGAGTAATTTTCAAAATTAGTAGTTCAAACTGTTTGGGTATGGACCTGGAAAGTATGACATTACTTTGCAGGCTATCTCTGCAGTAGACTGCAACTCCTCCCCCTTTAGCAGTTCTATCTTGACGGAAGATGTTATAGTTGGGTATGGAAATCTCTGAATTTTTGGTGGCCTTCCTGAGCCAGGATTCAGACACGGCAAGGACATCAGGGTTAGCAGAGTGTGCTAAAGCAGTGAGTAAAACAAACTTAGGGAGGAGGCTTCTGATGTTGACATGCATAAAACCAAGACTTTTTCAATCACAGAAGTCAGCAAATGAGGGTACCTGGGGACATGCGGGGCCTGGGTTTACCTCCACATCACCCGCGGAACAGAGAAGGAGTAGTATGAGGGTACGGCTAAAGGCTATCAAAACTGGTCGCCTAGAGCGTTGGGGGCAGAGGATAAGAGGAGCAGGTTTCTGGGCATGGTAGAATATATTCAGGGCATAATGCGCAGACAGGGGTATGGTGGGGTGCGGGTACAGCGGAGGTAAGCCCAGGCACTGGGTGATGATGAGAGAGGTTGTATCTCTGGAAATGCTGGTTGTAATGGGTGAGGTCACCGCATGTGTGGGGGGTGGGACGAGGGAGGTAACAGGGGTATGCAGAGTGGATCTAGGGGCTCCATTGTGAACTAAAACAATGATAACTAACCTAAACAACAGTATACAAGGCATATTGACATTTGGGAGAGACATACAGCGAGGCATACAGTAGTCACAGGTGTTGAATTGAGAAAGCTAGCTAAAAACAGTGGGCGAGGCTAATCAGCTAGCACAACAAACAGCAGGTAAAATGGCGTTGACTAGGCAACTGGGCCGACAGATAAAACAAACAAGCAGAGTGGAGTACCGTGATTAATGGGCAGTCCAGTGTGCGTCAGCTATGTAGCCAAGAGATCAGTGTCCAGGGGCAGCGGTGGATGGGGCAGGGGGCTGGGCTGGCGAGTGTTATCCAGGTTTTTTTTTTTTTTTTTTAACTAACAATGACTAAATAGCTTGTAGCTAGTTAGCTGGTTAGCGTCTGGAGGTTCTTGAGTGTGTCATAAAAATAAAATTAAAATTAAAAGTAACAGCGATTCCGTACCACAGTGGGTGAGGCAAGTTTCCGGAAGATATAAACAAAGTAAAAATCAAAAAGAGATAGAAAGTAAATGGGTTCAGAGAGTTTGGGATGCAGTGAATCAGATGGTTAGCAGGCCTGTGCTAACAAGCTAACAGTTCGTAGGCCCGGGCTAGACAAGCTAGCCGTTAGCAGGCCGAATTAGCAAGCAGGGAGATAGAGAGGGCTAGAGAGTTAACCTTTGGGGGGACGTCGCGATGGGGTGAGTCTGTTTATTCCTCTTCAAGCGGTGACATCGACAGACCGGTCGTGGGCCCGGGTAATTGTAGCCCAGGAGTATGCTACAGGTGCTCTAGTACGCTAGGTGAGCTGGAGACACAGCGTTTCAGAAAGCTCGCGGGCCTTGGCCGGCAGATGGATCTTTGGCGATGTCGCAACGGAAAAGCCTGTTGAAACCACCTCGGACGATTATGTCGGCGGACCAGTCGTGATGGATCGGCGGGGCTCCGTGTCGGCAGTAAAGGGTCCAGGCCAATTGGCAAAAGAGGTATTGTTGGGCCTCTTCGGCTAGTCGGGAGATGGGCTTAGCTCGAGGCTAGCTCAAGGCTAATTGGTGCTTGTTTTGGGAAAGAGACGTTAGCCAGGAGTAGCCACTCGGATTGCAGCTAGCTAGTTGCGATGATCCGGTGTAAAGATTCAGAGCTTGCGGTAGGAATCCGGAGAAAAGCAGTCTGATGTGCTCTGGGTTGATGTCGCGCTGGTGTCCTAGTTAGCTTTGAAGACCGCTAGCAATGGCTAACTGAGTACTAGCTAGTAGCTAGTTAGCTGGCTAGCTTCTGATGGGGGTTCCGGTTCTAAAGTAAAGTATAGAAAAAGCAGATCCGTACCACATTGGGTGATGCGGGTTGCAGGAGAGTAAATTCAGCTCTAGTTGGAAAGTGAGATTAAAATATGTACGAAATATATACAGAACGAAAAACGAATAAAACTATTTTTACACTAGACAGGACCAGACAAGACTAAACACACGTCCGACTTCCCTAATGTTCTACACATCCCTAATGCACCACACATCCGTAATGCTCTACACATCTGTAATGCACCACAGATCCCTAATGCAACACACATCCCTAATGCAACACACATCCCTAATACACCACACATCCCTAATGCATTACTTATCCCTAAATCGCTACACATCCGTCAGAAGTTTGACCTAGATAGTGTGTATGTTTTGATATTTAGGCTACGTGTGCCTTAAAAAAATGTTTTTATGTAGTTCTGTCCTTGAGATGTTCTTGTCTACTAATGTTATGTATTAGGTCATGTTTCAAGTTGTGTGGAGAGTAGCTGCTGCTTTTGCAACAGCTAATGGGCATCCTAATAAAATTAAAACACGTTTTTTTTAAATGCACATGTCCCCAATGCACTCATATCCCTAATGCACTCATATTCCTAATGCACTCAATAAATCATTTTAAGTCAGTCAAAGTGGTTCTGTTCAGTTCATGACATGTCAAATAATGGATTCTGTTTACAACACAGACGGCTCAAAACCACAGGAGGTTGGTGCCAACGTAATTAGGGAGGACAGGCTCATGGTAATGGCTGGAGCGGAATGGGTGGAATGGTATCAAATACATTAAACACATGGTTTCCATATGTTTGATGCCATTCCATTTGCTCCGTTCCAGATATTATTATGGCCGGCCTCCCCTCAGCATCTTCCACATGCTCAAAATGTGAAAGAGATTGAAAAGGAGACCTGTCTAATTGTGCAGATGTCAATTGTAAGCAAGAAGTACATTTAGATTTCTAAACGTTGAAGGCAAGTTCAGCTCAGTCCAAATTAAGTCGGCCATTTACTGCAACTCCACTGAAATCGGTTGTTGTTGTAATATTCTACAAAACACCAAAGACATCTGGTCTTTCATTTATGTACCTTGATATAAACAACTTGATTCAAAACTCTTTCAATCCACATAATTCTACACCAAAAGTCTATTATGCCGAATTTGTATCCGTTTGAAATTGCGGATGAAACAAACAAACAAACAAAAATCATTGAACGTAAAGAATCATTTCAAATTGAACAAAAGTGACATTACTTTATCTGGGTAGCGGCTCAAGGACAACCACACACACAGACACACTCATTTAAAATTGACGATAAAAAATAAATGCTTTGAACATTTCATTTGTAGTGACGATGTTTTTGGGGCTGAGTAATCCATTACAGCAGTGATGTATTAGCCACCTTGGAGGCAAGATGGACGCACAATCATAAAACAGCCACATTTCTCACATGTCGAAATGGGACACAATAATTGGATGCACACAATTGAATCTTCACATAGTGAATCAGCAGTTGATTATGGTCTGCAGTCATACTTTTCTGAAAGGGTATTTGCGTATCGTCTCGGAAAAAATAGCTGTATAGGTTCTGAGAATTGATAGCACAGGGGTTGGAAGGAGTGATTCAGCATTAATGTGTGGCACAGGTTTGGTGACATTGTTATCTAAAGCATGGCATCTTAGATTGAGAGAGAACACATTCTGTCTATTCAGTTGAATTGATAATAGAAAATACATTGATGCTTCAAACCATCAGTTACGCTCATTAATAATTAAAGTATTGTCAGAGTGTTGTCGATAACCCCACCTCCAATGCTACCCTGCCTAGTGGTTAGTGGTGATCCTAACTGAGCTACGACAGGGAATTTTTACTAGGACTAAATGTCAGGAATTGTGAAAAACTGAGTTTTGATGTATTTGGCTAAGGTGTATGTAAACTTCCAACTTCAATTGTATATACATAAATTCATTTACTAGTCCTGTTTTAGCGGACCAATATACTGTATGTGGAGTGGTTGAAAAACAAGTTTTAATGACTCCAACCTGAGTGTATGTCAACTTCTGACTTCAACTGTACATTGCATTTCTAAATCCGAATGAGCGGTTTTTAGGGTGCTATATATCCATATTTACGATGAGTGTATTATTCAACTGAATGTATGATAGTTGAATTCCTTTGTCTCTTCTTCTCCCGCTCTTTCCTTCCCCACCCCTTTTCATTGTGTACCAAGCCATCATATCGGGTTAGTCCACTAGGGACTTTTCATTGCATCATGTTAGTAATCAGTGTATAATCTATCCTGTGTGTGTGTGTGTTTATGTATTTAATAATAATAATAATAATAATAATAATAATAATAATAACCCATGACAAAATTAAAGACTTTAGTAGTCAGCGTATGACAGTGTGGTACACACACCTCATGGCACCGTGCAATGAATGAGTCATTGCTTTGAGTCACACAGCCAAGAGTCCTCTTTGGAGGTGCTGAAACACAGTCTGTCTGTGTGTGTGGCTGTGTAAGCCTCAGTTAACCAACAGTGTTAAGCTAAAACTGTTTCTACTACAGTTTATTTGGAATCTTTTAACTCTTCATAAACAGCGTACAAATCTAGATCGGTGGAGGAATCCATCAATGTTCTGTTTCTTGAACGCCAACAAGAATGTACGTAGAATGTATGCACACATGACTGTAAGTCGCTTTGGATAAAAGCGTCTGCTAAATGGCATATATTATTATTATTATTTCTGTGTGATTATTTTTTTAGTTCGTAAATAAATAATTAAGCCAATATGTGTAAGCTGATTCATCATGGAGACAAGGGTTCATGCAGATTTATAGGATATTACAATGTTCAGAATGAGACTGAAATAGGAGCAAATGATTGATGGATAACAGATTGTCTCTATACTTTCTGAAATTTTTTAGTTAATTCTGGAAACGGTAACTCGTTAAATAAACTTTTCCCGTGGTGCCCCAGATTAATACTTCATTAATTGTTATATGATTGATTGAATCACTTAATAATTGACCGTGGTATGTAATTATTCAATGAATAGCTGTTGTCGCATTAATGTAAATCACGGTACGGCACAAGGTTGTACACTATATGAGGCTAGGGAAAGTACTGTAAGTATGTCGTGAATGTGATCGTTCTGTTGGTTTTAGGCCATCTGATTACCGTGTTTGTATTGAATATCTGTCTATGCAAGTGATAGTGCTACCAAAGTGATTTCTCACAGACAATCCTCCGCTTCACTAGCCTTTAATGGCAGAATAGCGAATGAGAATTGACAATGGGCTCGAAATAAATCAGTTACAGACTTCCTTCGCTGCATGTCTTATTAATGCTCAATGGCCTCTTTCTGCTCGTTGGCACATCTTTGTCCACGAAATCTATGTGGACGATTGAAATTAACAGATTGATAATAACCCACAATGGATATTTTTGACAACCGTCGCACAATGATTTAGTCGCATCAACATTTTCCCACCAAAGTGGCAAACTACAAAATTATTGTATTTTGAAATGTATTCAATTAAAATGCATGTGTTTTGTATTTTCAAGTACAGAAATACATTTACCTTTTAGCTGGCCCGAAAAGCAACAACATTCTCAGTAACAGTTACAGAAATGCTTTACTTGCTATGAATGTGATATGTTGCCTACTTCCATACCTCATTCAAAGGCACTTAAATATTTTGTCTTACCCATTCCCACTCAAGGCTTAAAAATGATTCTTTATTCCTATCTACACGGATTGAAGTGGATTTAACAGGTGACAGGTGTAGATAGCAGTGTAGTTCATCCTAGTGTAATACAAATGACAAAATAATCTGAAGTAATTGAAATACATATTTTAAATATATGTAACAGAAATACTGCCCTTCTCTGCATACTGTAGTGGGTGTCATTGGGATGTGATTTCAGTCGGCGACGGCCTTGTTGTATGGCCTTGCTCACCTCACTCTGAAATCTGTCGACTCTTCCTTTGTGGACCCACTAATCATGGGTTGTGATAAGTGTAGCAGAGGGGGTGTGTGTGTGTGTGTGTGTGTGTGTGTGTGTGTGTGTGTGTGTGTGTGTGTGTGTGTGTGTGTGCGTGTGTGTGCGTGTGCGCAAGTGTAATCGAAGGACTAATCGAATCCTGAGTCAGCACTACTTTAGAAAAACATCCCATAAAACAGAAGAGGTGACTCGCATAGATGTGACCACGTGGATAATATGGATGGAGATTGGAATTGTGGGTAGCCACTGTGACCGCTCTGTCACACCCAGCATAGCCCTGAGCTACTGCAGGGACAGTAAAATGACACTGTGTGTGTAGCAAAGGGAGTGTGTGTGTGTGTTTTTTGTGGCAGGGACCATGAAGTGACACTCGGGACACTATTCAGCAGGCCGAACATGCAAACTAGGGCCAAATTGCTTCATGCTTCTGCATGTTATTGTCTTCCTGCTTGAATGCATATTATGAGGACGAAATGGACAGGTTAGGACATTGCATTAGAAAATTGTGTTGGCAAATATCATATGCCATTTGAGATCAGATTAATAACAATAGTTCATACAATCATACGACTGTATGAATCTGTGAAGAACTCAGAGTTTCCTGCTTGATTGCATTTAATGAGGACATAATGGACAGGTTAGGAAATCATATTAGGATATTGTGTTGGCAAACGACATACAGTGGGGCAAAAAAGTATTTAGTCAGCCACCAATTGTGCAAGTTCTCCCACTTAAAAAGATGAGGCCATCATAGCTGTAATTTTCATCATAAGTACACTTCAACTATGACAGACAAAATGAGAAAAAAAATCCAGAAAAATCACATTGTGTGGTTCTGGGATTTTTGCTCACCGTTCTTGTGATCATTTTGACCCCACGGGGTGAGATCTTGCGTGGAGCCCCAGATCGAGGGAGATTATCAGTGGTCTTGTATGTCTTCCATTTCCTAATAATTGCTCCCACAGTTGATTTCTTCAAACCAAGCTGCTTACCCATTGCAGATTCATTCTTCCCAGCCTGGTGCAGGTCTACAATTTTCTGGTGTCCTTTGACAGCTCGTTGGTCTTGGCCATAGTGCAGTTTGGAGTGTGACTGTTTGAGGTTGTGGACAGGTGTCTTTTATACTGATAACAAGTTCAAACAGGTGCCATTAATACAGGTAATGAGTGGAGGACAGAGGAGCCTCTTGAAGAAGTTACAGGTCTGTGAGAGCCAGAAATCTTGCTTGTTTGTGGGTGACCAAATACTTGTTTTCCACCATAATTTGCAAATAAATTCATAAAAAAATCCTACAATGTGATTTTCTGGATTTAAAAAATAATAATTTTGTCTGTCATAGTTGAAGTGTACCTATGATGAAAATGACAGGCCTCTCATCTTTTTAAGTGGGAGAACTTGCACAATTGGTGGCTGACTAAATACTTTTTTGCCCCACTGTATGCCATATAATCATAGGACTGTACGAATCTGTGAAGAGCCCCGAGTCCCACATTTGCATTTAATGTGGTATCTGAAATAAGAAATCATGGAAAAGCTAATAATGATTTAATAGGATACACTTGACATGCCCATTGGGCACAGACATCAATTAAACATCTATTCCACGTTGGTTCGAGATAATTCATTTGAAATGACATGGAAACAGCGTTGATTCAACCAGTGTGTGCCCAGTGAGTGCTGACTCTGAGCCACCATGTTGTTCGTTAGGCAAATATTGACTTTGCAACCTGACTGATAAAAATGACCCATTTCCTTAGCATTTTTCTGAAAAGCAATTCCTTTGGCCAAAATCTAAGGGTACCTTCTCCAACTTCACTCAACCCATTCTATTTCTCCGTGCATCTGTGATCAGGAAGGTGTTTGACATATGAATCATGGTGGGAGCTAAAATAGCTCGCTGATGGCGACACCTCCCACCTCCTTCCTCCACCTCTCCACTGATTGGACAAGCTATCAGACTGAACCTCTGGGACACAGACGTGTTGCACTGCTTGATAACACAAACCGCTCTGCACTCTCGTGCTGTCTGGCCCTCAATGAAAGGTTCAAGATTTGAAACAGTCGTCCATTTAATTCTGCAGAGGGTTGGTTTGTGAGGGCATCACTTTAGCCAGCCCTCTTTCTTTCTCTCTCTCTCTCTCTCTCTCTCTCTCTCTCTCTTTCTTCTCTCTCTCTCTCTCTCTCTCTCTCTCTCTCTCTCTCTCTCTTTTCTCATTTTCTCTCTTTCGGTCTGTCTTGTTCTTGTGCTGTGACGCCCACAGCAGCGTTCGGGATCTTGTCCTCCACCTACCAATCTTTCAAGTTGTCTCTTTACAAAGTGAGCACTGCAACTCTGAGTCGCTTCGCACGTACAACCCCTGGAGAAGAAAAATGCGCATGTACATATCAGTGTCTCCTTTCCTACGCATTTCCCTCCTGTAATATAACCTCATGCCGTAAAGAGGTGGAGGGATTCTTAACATACAACGAGGGGACAAGGGCACGGGGGAAATTGAGGTGTGTTAGTTTTGGCCGTGACTGCTGAGGGACTTTGGGTTTTCACACTGGGATTATATGCACTTCTGTTTGGCTACCATTCCTCCTGATACCATCTGGCCTCCTCATACTTCAGTCGTCCAACCTTAACCTCGTGACCTTCACACACTCACACATGAGCGCACGGCACGCACATGCTGTAGACACCCCCTGCCACGTACTCTCATAAATCACGTGCCGGCGTCACACACACACACACACACACACACACACACACACACACACACACACACACACACACACACACACACACACACACACACACACACACACACACACACACACACACACACACACACACACACACACACACACACACCTGTCATTACTACTTAACATTTCATAGTCATATTTCTCAACCCTAATCACAAACCCCAAGTTGTTTGCATGCTATAGTTGGTAATAAAGTGCTATCATTATTAATATCTACCTCAGACAAAGCAGAGCTTAGAGCATCGCCATCTGTGTCATGAACCAGATAGGAGCAGTGAAATGTGTTGTTTTACAGGGTCAGTCATAGTAGTATGATAGGAGCAGTGAAATCAAATTTATTTATATAGCCCTTCGTACATTAGCTGATATCTCAAAGTGCTGTACAGAAACCCAGCCTAAAACCCCAAACAGCAAGCAATGCAGGTGTAGAAGGCTAGGAAAAACTCCCTAGAAAGGCCAAAACCTAGGAAGAAACCTAGAGAGGAACCAGGCTATGTGGGGTGGCCAGTCCTCTTCTGGCTGTGCCGGGTGGAGATTATAACAGAACATGGCCAAGATGTTCAAATGTTCATAAATGACCAGCATGGTCGAATAATAGTAAGGCAGAACAGTTGAAACTGGAGCAGCAGCATGGCCAGGTGGACTGGGGACAGCAAGGAGTCATCATGTCAGGTAGTCCTGGGGCATGGTCCTAGGGCTCAGGTCAGTTGAAACTGGAGCAGCAGCATGGCCAGGTGGACTGGGGACAGCAAGGAGTCATCATGTCAGGTAGTCCTGGGGCATGGTCCTAGGGCTCAGGTCCTCCGAGAGAAAGAAAGAAGGAGAGAATTAGAGAACGCACACTTAGATTCACACAGGACACCGAATAGGACAGGGGAAGTACTCCAGATATAACAAACTGACCCTAGCCCCCCGACACAAACTACTGCAGCATAAATACTGGAGGCTGAGACAGGAGGGGTTAGGAGACACTGTGGCCCCATCCGAGGACACCCCCGGAGAGGGCCAAACAGGAAGGATATAACCCCACCCACTTTGCCAAAGCACAGCCCCCACACCACTAGAGGGATATCTTCAACCACCAACTTACCATCCTGAGACAAGGCTGAGTATAGCCCACAAAGATCTCCGCCACGGCACAACCCAAGGGGGGGGCGCCAACCCAGACAGGATGACCACAACAGTGAATCAACCCACTCAGGTGACGCACCCCCTGCAGGGACGGCATGAGAGAGCCCCAGTAAGCCAGTGACTCAGCCCCTGTAATAGGGTTAGAGGCAGAGAATCCCAGTGGAAAGAGGGGAACCGGCCAGGCAGAGACAGCAAGGGCGGTTCGTTGCTCCAGCGCCTTTCCGTTCACCTTCCCACTCCTGGGCTAGACTACACTCAATCATATGACCCACTGAAGAGATGAGTCTTCAGTAAAGAATTAAAGGTTGAGACCGAGTTTGCGTCTCTGACATGGGTAGGCAGACCGTTCCATAAAAATGGAGCTCTATAGGAGAAAGCCCTGCCTCCAGCTGTTTGCTTAGAAATTCTAGGGACAATTAGGAGGCCTGCGTCTTGTGACCGTAGCGTACGTGTAGGTATGTACGGCAGGACCAAATCAGAGAGGTAGGTAGGAGCAAGCCCATGTAATGCTTTGTAGGTTAGCAGTAAAACCTTGAAATCAGCCCTTGCTTTGACAGGAAGCCAGTGTAGAGAGGCTAGCACTAATATGATCAAGTAATATGATCAAATTTTTTGGTTCTAGTCAGGATTCTAGCAGCCGTATTTAGCACTAACTGAAGTTTATTTAGTGCTTTATCCGGGTAGCCGGAAAGTAGAGCATTGCAGTAGTCTAACCTAGAAGTGACAAAAGCATGGATTAATTTTTCTGCATCATTTTTGGACAGAAAGTTTCGGATTTTTGCAATATTACGTAGATGGAAAAAAGCTGTCCTCGAAATGGTCTTGATATGTTCTTCAAAAAAGAGATCAGGGTCCAGAGTAACGCCGAGGTCCTTCACAGTTTTATTTGAGACGACTGTACAACCATTAATATTAATTGTCAGATTCAACAGAAGATCTCTTTGTTTCTTGGGACCTAGAACAAGCATCTCTGTTTTGTCCGAGTTTAATAGTAGAAAGTTTGCAGGCATCCACTTCCTTATGTCTGAAACACATGCTTCTAGCGAGGGCAATTTTGCGGCTTCACCATGTTTCATTGAAATGTACAGCTGTGTGTCATCCGCATAGCAGTGAAAGTTAACATTATGTTTTCGAATAACATCCCCAAGAGGTAAAATGTATAGTGAAAACAATAGTGGTCCTAAAACGGAACCTTGAGGAACACCGAAATTTACAGTTGATTTGTCAGAGGACAAACCATTCACAGAGACAAACTGATATCTTTCCGACAGATAAGATCTAAACCAGGCCAGAACATGTCCGTGTAGACCAATTTGGGTTTCCAATCTCTCCAAAAGAATGTGTTGATCGATGGTATCAAAAGCAGCACTAAGGTCTAGGAGCACGAGGACAGATGCAGAGCCTCGGTCCGATGCCATTAAAATGTCATTTACCACCTTCACAAGTACCATCTCAGTGCTATGATGGGGTCTAAAACCAGACTGAAGCATTTCGTATACATTGTTTGTCTTCAGGAAGGCAGTGAGTTGCTGCGCAACAGCCTTCTCTCACATTTTTGAGAGGAATGGAAGATTCGATAAAGGCCGATAGTTTTTCTATATTTTTCTGGGTCAAGGTTTGGCTTTTTCAAGAGAGGCTTTATTACTGCCACTTTTAGTGAGTTTGGTACACATCCAGTGGATAGAGAGCCGTTTATTATGTTCAACATAGGAGGGCCAAGCACAGGAAGCAGCTCTTTCAGTAGTTTAGTTGGAATAGGGTCCAGTATGCAGCTTGAAGGTTTAGAGGCCATGATTATTTTCATCATTATGTCAAGAGATATAGTACTAAAACACTTGAGCGTCTCTCTTGATCCTAGGTCCTGGCAGAGTTGTGCAGACTCAGGACAACTGAGGTTTGGAGGAATACGCAGGTTTAAAGAGGAGTCCGTAATTTGCTTTCTAATAATCATAATCTTTTCCTCAAAGAAGTTCATGAATTTATCACTGCTAAAGTGAAAGTCATCCTCTCTTGGGGAATGCTGCTTTTTAGTTAGCTTTGCAACAGTATCAAAAAGGAATTTCGGATTGTTCTTATTTTCCTCAATTAAGTTAGAAAAATAGGATGATCGAGCAGCAGTAAGGGCTCTTCGGTACTGCACGGTACCGTCTTTCCAAGCTAGTCGGAAGACTTCCAGTTTGGTGTGGTGCCATTTCCGTTCCAATTTTCTGGAAGTTTGCTTCAGAGCTCGGGTATTTTCTGTGTACCAGGGAGCTAGTTTCTTATGAGAAATGTTTTTAGTTTTTAGGGGTGCAACTGCATCTAGGGTATTGCGCAAGGTTAAATTGAGATCCTCAGTTAGGTGGTTAACTGATTTTTGTCCTCTGGCGTCCTTGGGTAGGCAGAGGGTGTCTGGAAGGGCATCAAGGAATCTTTGTGTTGTCTGTGAATTTATAGCACGACTTTTGATGGTCCTTGGTTGGGGTCTGAGCAGATTATTTGTTGCAATTGCAAACGTAATAAAATGGTGGTCCGATAGTCCAGGATTATGAGGAAAAACATTAAGATCCACAACATTTATTCCATGGGACAAAACTAGGTCCAGCGTATGACTGTGACAGTGAGTGAGTCCAGAGACATGTTGGACAAAACCCACTGAGTCGATGATGGCTCCGAAAGCCTTTTGGAGTGGGTCTGTGGACTTTTCCATGTGAATATTAAAGTCACCAAAGATGAGAATATTATCTGCTATGACTACAAGGTCCGATAGGAATTCAGGGAACTCAGTGAGAAACGCTGTATATGGCCCAGGAGGCCTGTAAACAGTAGCTATAAAAAGTGATTGAGTAGGCTGCATAGATTTCATGACTAGAAGCTCAAAAGACGAAAACGTCATTTTTTTTTTGTATATTGAAATTTGCTATCGTAAATGTTAGCAACACCTCCGCCTTTGCGGGATGCACGGGGGATATGGTCACTAATGTAGCCAGGAGGTGAGGCTTAAGCCATGTTTCAGTCAGGCCAATCACATCAAGATTATGATCAGTAATTAGTTCATTGACTAGAATTGCCTTTGAAGTAAGGGATCTAACATTAAGTAGCCCTATTTTGAGATGTGAGGTATCATGATCTCTTTCAGTAATGACAGGAATGGAGGTAGTCTTTATCCTAGTGAGATTGCTAAGGCGAACACCGCCATGTTTAGTTTTGCCCAACCTAGGTCGAGGCACAGACACTGTCTCAATGGTGATAGCTGAGCTGACTACACTGACTGTGCTAGTGGCAGACTCCACTATGCTGGCAGGCTGGCTAACAGCCTGCTGCCTGGCCTACACCCTATTTCATTGTGGAGCTAGAGGAGTTAGAGCCCTGTCTATGTTTCAGATAAGATGAGAGCACCCCTCCAGCTAGGATGGAGTCCGTCACTCCTCAGCAGGTCAGGCTTGGTCCTGTTTGTGGGTGAGTCCCAGAAAGAGGGCCAATTATCTACAAATTCTATCTTTTGGGAGGGGCAGAAAACAGTTTTCAACCAGCGATTGAGTTGTGAGACTCTGCTGTAGAGCTCATCACTCCCCCTAACTGGGAGGGGGCCAGAGACAATTACTCGATGCCGACACATCTTTCTAGCTGATATGCACGCAGAAGCTATGTTGCGCTTGGTGATCTCTGACTGTTTCATCCTAACATCGTTGGTGCCGACGTGGATAACAATATCTCTATACTCTCTACACTCGCCAGTTTTAGCCTTATCTTCAAATTAGCCTTAACGTCGATAGCCCTGCCCCCTGGTAAACAGTGTGATCGCTGGATGATTCATTTTAAGTCTAATACTGTGGGTAATGGAGTCGCCAATGACTAGAGTTTCCAATTTGTCAGAGCTAATGGTGGGAAGCTTCGGCGTCTCAGACCCCGTAACGGGAGGAGTAGAGACCAGAGAAGACTCGGCCTCTGACTCCGACTCGCTTAATGGGGAAAACCGGTTGAAAGTTTCTGTCGGCTGAATGAGCGACACCGGTTGAGCTTTCCTACAGCATTTCCTTCCAGAAACCGTGAGAAAGTTGTCCGGCTGCGGGGACTGTGCCAGGGGATTTATACTACTATCTGTACTTACTGGTGGCACAGATGCTGTTTCATCCTTTCCTACACTGAAATTACCCTTGCCTAACGATTGCGTCTGAAGCTGGGCTTGTAGCACAGCTATCCTCGTAAGGCGAGCACAGCGACTACAATTAGAAGGCATCATGTTAATGTTACTACTTAGCTTCGGCTGTTGGAGGTCCTGACGAATCGTGTCCAGATAAAGCGTCCGGAGTGAAAAAGTTGAGAAAAAAATAAATAAATATATGAACGGTTATTAAAAAGTGAAAACCGTAAAGTTGTCAGGTAGCAAAATAGGTTGGCAACAAAACGCACAGCAACTCGAAAACAAGCCTGTAAGTTGTGACCGGAAATGACGTCAGCCGGTGATTTGTCAGTTCAGTGTGCTTTCAAATAATAATGTGTTGTTTTACAGGGTCAGTCATAGTAGTATGATAGGAGCAGTGAAATGTGTTGTTTTACAGGGTCAGACATAGTAGTATGATAGGAGCAGTGAAATGTGTTGTTTTACAGGGTCAGTCATAGTAGTATGACAGGAGCAGTGAAATGTGTTGTTTTACAGGGTCAGTCATAGTAGTATGATAGGAGCAGTGAAATGTGTTGTTTTACAGGGTCAGACATAGTAGTATGATAGGAGCAGTGAAATGTGTTGTTTTACAGGGTCAGTCATAGTAGTATGATAGGAGCAGTGAAATGTGTTGTTTTACAGGGTCAGTCATAGTAGTATGATAGGAGCAGTGAAATGTGTTGTTTTACAGGGTCAGTCATAGTAGTATGATAGGAGCAGTGAAATGTGTTGTTTTACAGGGTCAGACATAGTAGTACAGCACCCCTGGAGCAAATGAGGGTTAAGTGCCTTGCTCAAGAGCACATCAACAGATCTTTAACATTGTCTGCTCAGGTATTCAAACTGCTCAGGTATGCTGGCCCAATGCACTAACCGCTAGGCTACCTGCCACCCTAGACCACTGTCTAGACCACTGGGACAGGTGACATAATCACCCAACACTCAGTCAAGCAGAGGATCTGTCAGTCTGTGTGTGCTAGGAAGTGGGCGGGGGTGACGGTGTTTGCGTGTGTTCAATAAATGTGTGCGTTTCCAGTGACTCTCTCTGTGTGTGTGAGAGAGCAGGCCATGGGGGGCAAAGCCACCACTGATTACCCTGGCAAATATACTGTATCGTCTGAGAGCCATAAGACAAGATGCTAGATAATTGCAACTTTGCATATGTCTCTTAATCACTGTCACTGAACTAATTACTATGAAGAGGGGTTGACATTATCAGAGACGGAGATAGACAAAGAGAGATGAAACACAAACACGTAATTGAGATACAGTACTTAGGATGAGGATCAGGATGATTCAAGTAATCAGTGCTCTTAGTTTTCTCTAAGACATTAAACAAAAAAAAATCCTCTGATCACATTTTTAGCCAAGATTGGCATTTTAAAATGCCCCTCTAATGTGTTGTTCCTATTGGGTTACGGTGTGCAGTGGTCGACGCTTTCAAAGGTCTGTCAATGTCCGTCTGAACACGAAATGAACCTAATTCTATACTGACTCTAATTTCAGAGAAACAGCTGTCCCTGCTTCTCAGGAAACACCTAAGCTGCCCGACAGGACGTTACTGGAAAAAATAAAATAAGTGTCATTATTTGACAATTGACAAATGTCATTATTTGACAGGTGAGGTACACGAGAGACAGAAGGTTATTTAGCAGGTTTTGGGAGTCATCTTTCACGTTGCAGGTGTCTCCGCTGTGCCGCATGGTAGCAGCGAATGGACGTCATTAAACACAGATGTTCTATACAAACGGTCATTGCGCATTAAATACACCCCTGACATAAGAAACAGAGGCTGCATCCCTAGTGGCACTATATTCCCATATAGAGCACTACTTTTGAGCAGAGCCTATGAGCCCTGGTCAAAAGTACTGCACTATATAGGGAAAAGGGTGCCATTTGGGACGCAGGAATAAACTGTGTCCTGAGAGTGAGGTGAAGGGTGATAAATCAAGCTCCCGCAGATTTAACTCTAGTCTCAGAACACCGTGATAACACCCAATCTCATGATCAACAGGTGTCTGCCCAATTACAATTTTTCCTGGCATGTCTCCATCTCTACCCAAAGTGTTAAATGATTTGTCCTTGTGTGTTCTGTCAGCGCAATATTTCATCCGGAAATCATAAAATAGCTCAGATTTGCAACAGCGCTTCATGCCCAGTCCTCTTTTCTCAGACCAGCTGAGGTTTGGAACGGATAAGCATGTCTGCCCAGTTTTCAGCGATTCCCTGATTGTTGACATTAATTGACCTGCTTGTGTATGAGGCCTGAAAAAACATGTCGTACGATTGCTTGGGTTTGCCTCGGGGACTGCCGAAAACCATCATAACCTGCCAGTGATGGATATTTCTGTTGCTTCCGGAAATTGTGGAAACATGACTCTATAGAAACAATCTATACACTATTTTCATAGACAAGATGATGCTGATAGACATGGCCACTCGGTGTCTGACTCCTAAGCAACTTTGGTTAGAAGCATCGCGCTACACCCGCAATAACATCTACTGAATATGTGTATGCGACCACTAACATTTGATTTGATTTCACATCGCCTTGGATGTCACTTTAATCAGTGTCACTTGTGTCACTATTTTTTTTTTTACTGAACATCTCCATCTAAATTCATGCTCTCCGTCCACATTTCCAATCATCTTGGGACATTGGTTGCCATGGATTTCGTCCTGATCACTCCTTTTTAGGTGGTGCCACACACACAGACACAGACACACAGAGATAACATCTGGCCACTGAACTGATAGAGGGTTAGACAAAGGATACATGATTGCAGGTCACAACATCAATTCACTTCATGTGCCCTGTCCTCCTTTCCAAGCCATTTCAGCAGAATATAATGCAGATCATTTTACAGATGAATCAGCTATGCATTCTCTACTGGATGTTAGAGAGAATGGTGACATAAATGAATTGGACGTAATTCATATGGCAGACTATGCCACTTTTGTTGGGTTGGGGAAGCTACGGAGATCAGGGTTTGTGTGTATGTAAGAGTGGAGATGGCTGCTATACCGGCACACACATCTGCTGCATGTACATCCTCTACATAGACAAGATAAGAAAGCTTTATCAGAACACAACTTCGTACTTCACCATCAAGGACAGGGGACATCTCCGGTAAGCCCTGCGGCGTTAAATAATGTAATCTGAGAGGAAGGGAATGCTTTACTCGAGACGGTTCCCACAAGCTTTGACTTAACCCTCGAACCCTCACTGTGTCCCAGAGGCATCCCGTACGAGTGGGAGGGTGCGAACGATAGGGTGCACAGTCCTCACACACTTCAAGAGCAAATAAACAGGGAAGGTAAACAGTTAAGCTTTCGCTGCCTGCTTCCCTGGGACATCAGCCCAAGATGAAACACTTCAACAAATAGAGGAGTGAGGCGGTTCTGTCCCTTGAGGGAGAGCGAGTAATGGGAGAAGAGGAGAGGACTGTAAAAAAAATAAAAAAATAAAGCCATGGTTTTGATCAGTGGCTCTTTGAAGACATGGACAGAGATGTGAGAACGAGCAGACAGGAGGGGTAGTCTCACCTCGTTCTACCAGAGTGAATTAAAACCTGTTTGGTCGTCGATAGAGAGGAACCCATTAGTGAATAAAGGAAGTGTGGTGACTGAAGCAAGTCTGCCGCTGGTAACCCCTGCGCAACGATTCTGTTTACATAAGAGGCTTGAAGTTTTAGCGTTAAAAGCACGTAATGGACAAGGTGCAAGCAGAGATCCACCAACACGTCGAGTCTTAAACCATTTTCTTCCCCCCTGAAACAAGAACTTTAAGAGCAGAGGAAGCCAGAAAAGCCAGAAGCCTAAAGCTGTTCACACATTAGCCAGTGAATGCAGTGTTGGCAGCCTAGGCTGCTTAAAAAGATGAAAGCCAATCTCTTTCACACTGGCATAAATCGTTTCACAGCAAATTGCATGTTGTTGTCCTCTCCATTAGCTGTGTATAACATTTTGCACGTCTTCATTTTGACACATTCTGCTCGACATCCAAACACCTGTTACTTTTCTGTTGCAAAGTGCGCAACAAGACGCCTATCCAATCAACTTCGGCAACGTGGTTTCCAGGAATAAGTTAGAAAGATTCTTCTTGCCCCTGTATGGTCTCAACAAAACATTGTTTACAAAGAGAAACTGAATTGAAATATGGTTTATTGCCGTACACAGCAACGCTTTCATAGTATCACAATCAAAACAGTTTTGGTTGAATGTTCCAGTGATAACTGTTTTGATTGAATGGGCCCCAAATGCGTACCCAAGACCAAACACTTCAAATCTGTATGTCCCAGTTCATCATTTATTGCTCCTTATATTTTTCTCCAAAAACTGTTTAGTTAATCCTTCACCTCCACTCATAAATATTCATTTTTGACGCCACCCTATCCGCTCTCTTCTTCCCACCTCCTGTCCAACCGCGACTAGACACAGCTAATTAGACTTTTCTCGCCACCAAAATCATTTGTATAACGAAACATCTTTGTCCGCCTTTTAAGTGCACCGCTTCATGACTTTACAGTTATATAGGGGCTCTCAATATGTGGGATGTATAGATATCCTGGATATTCACACTTTAGGTTTGACCAAAGACCAACTAACCTGGAGCAACAGCTGTGGCTGTCTGACTTCTATTTCGCCATCATCTATTTTTCATCACCGTTTTCATATCTCTCCTCCCCACAGGTGCCATTTCGCTGACACAGACCCCCAGCTGATCAGCCAAAAACGCCACAATGTATTCAAGATCATAAGGAACTGTCGCACACTGAGACTGATGTCCGAGACATCAAAGCTTTGTGTTCATCTGCTTTGATGAGAAGGTCATCATCTGATCCATGAAAGGGGTGAGGGCATAAAAAGGGTTGATTTGATAATGGGCACTGGCCAGGTGTTCTTTCTCTTCACTTTAAGACAGGGATTTAACACATAAATCCCTTTTAGACAGAGATTTAACACATCAGTCACTTTTAGACAGAGATTTAACACATCAGTCACTTTTAGACAGAGATTTAACACATCAGTCACTTTTAGACAGAGATTTAACACAGTCACTTTTAGACAGGGATTTCACACATCAGTCACTTTTAGACAGATATTTAGCACATCAGTCACTTTTAGACAGGGATTTAACACATCAGTCACTTTTAGACAGGGATTTAACACATCAGTCACTTTTAGACAGGGATTTAACACATCAGTCACTTTTAGACAGGGATTTAACACATCAGTCACTTAGACAGGGATTTAACACATCAGTCACTTTTAGACAGGGATTTAACACATCAGTCACTTTTAGACAGGGATTTAACACATCAGTCACTTTTAGACAGGGATTTAACACATCAGTCACTTTTAGACAGGGATTTAACACATCAGTCACTTTTAGACAGGGATTTAACACATCAGTCACTTTTAGACAGGGATTTAACACATCAGTCACTTTTAGACAGGGATTTAACACATCAGTCACTTTTAGACAGGGATTTAACACATCAGTCACTTTTAGACAGATTT
Organism: Oncorhynchus gorbuscha; assembly: GCF_021184085.1. Classification (NCBI taxonomy): domain Eukaryota; kingdom Metazoa; phylum Chordata; class Actinopteri; order Salmoniformes; family Salmonidae; genus Oncorhynchus; species Oncorhynchus gorbuscha. Next base: position 16,619,290 of record NC_060196.1, on the reverse strand, counting down.
AACACAGTCACTTTTAGACAGGGATTTCACACATCAGTCACTTTTAGACAGGGATTTAACACATCAGTCACTTTTAGACAGGGATTTAACACATCAGTCACTTTTAGACAGAGATTTAACACAGTCACTTTTAGACAGGGATTTCACACATCAGTCACTTTTAGACAGATATTTAGCACATCAGTCACTTTTAGACAGGGATTTAACACATCAGTCACTTTTAGACAGGGATTTAACACATCAGTCACTTTTAGACAGGGATTTAACACATCAGTCACTTTTAGACAGGGATTTAACACATCAGTCACTTTTAGACAGGGATTTAACACATCAGTCACTTTTAGACAGGGATTTAACACATCAGTCACTTTTTGCATTCTGAAGACATACAGTACATTTTACATTACGTTAAGATAACATGTCACAAAGTATCAAAAGGAGGACTGACATGACTGAAGGAGGCTGCATTTACATGAACAAGTGACATACATCTGTATATGTTCCAATGACGCGTATGTGTGCGACCATATAAGCAGAATACATTAAAATCAATACCTATAGCTTAGAATGACGTGACAGTTGATGCAAGTTTTTTTAATCTCTGAATTGTGATCCAAGAAAATATTTTTAAAAGCACTTGGGACAGTCTCAGACTCATCTAGTGTAATGAAGCATTTCATGATTGGAGATAAAAAGTTGGCCAGCAAACAAGACTGACACTTTATCAAGTGTCCTAAATGGCACCTCATTCCCTATATACTACACTACTTTCGACCAGGGCCCACACAATTTAGGAGATAAGGTGCTAGTTGAGACGCAGATACTCTAATAAAGGAACCCAGTGGCGTCCACGGTGATGGTACATCTTCCAGCTGTTCACTCTTTTGTGGATCATTTTTTATTACTGCAACACCCCTGGATTTCAATCTGACTTTTAATCAGAAGCTGCAAGGGCAGCTCCAGAGGATCCCTCTCAGAGACACATGCCATCTGTCTGTCAAGAGAAGAGGCAGAGGGCCACTTCATCAGTGCGGGAGCTGGGCTGCATGGTATCTTACACACACGCACGCACGCACGCACGCACGCACGCACACACACACACACACACGCACACACGCACACACACACACACACACACACACACACACACACACACACACCACCTCACACACGCATGTGCGCACCTACCCACACACACAATCAATCCTGAATGATATCTAAGGGGCACTCGACAGCTTAATAAGTAAAACCCCAAGACACGCCTGTCTCCTATATCCTCTCTTTTATCTCAGCCTGTCTGGGTGGAGCGAGGCAAAGGCCGTACCCAAAAATAGCCCCGGCCTTTGACATGAATATTAGCTATTTATCAGAGTCCGTGTGTGTTGAATATCTTGGCTTGGGGCGGGGGGGGTCAGATTGCCATACATGGGCTGAGGGGCTTTGTACCATCTAGATCTAGTAATTATATTTCTATGTGTGTGGGCCTATCTGACGCTGTGTTAATTTCTCTATTTTAGTATGCACTTTTCATATTCATTTGAAATTCCATTTTTTTTCCCGAGATTTCACACAAAAACAAAAGTATCTCTGTGAAATGTCAACGGAGCACTGAGCGTCTGTAACGGCGTTCATCTGTTGAAGAAAGAGAGTCGGACCGAAATGCAGCGTGTAGGTTACTCATGACTTTAATGAAAAAACGCGGTACATGAAATAACTGAAACTAAATACAAAAACAACAGAACGGAACGTGAAACTAATTACAGCCTATCTGGTGACTACAACACAGAGACAGGTACAAACACCCACGAAATACAAAGCGAACTCAGGCTGCCTAAATACAGGTTCCCAATCAGAGACAACAACAAGCACCTGACTCTGATTGAGAATCGCCTCAGGCAGCCAAGCCTAACAACACCCCTAATCAGCCGCGATCCCAAATAATACAAACCCCAATACGAATACAACATATAAACCCATGTCACAACCTGGCCTACCCAAACATATAACAAAAACACAAAATACAATGACCAAGGCGTGACAGCGTCTACCAAGCTTTCCATTTACAAATCCATTCACGATTCATTTAGCTCGTGTCATGTTAATTTAGCTTTTTGCCAACAATCACCACAAAATGTCAAATCCCCAAAAGTTGTTACGAGAGACCTGCACCGATATGTTAACAGAGCTAGGTGAGTATAATTAGTTTACCGAATCCAACTTTTAGGATGTAATGTTAATATGTTTGTGAAAGACCTCAATGAACGATTCAGAACACGAAGAATCCTATTGGTCTCAGTAAAATGTATTTTATAACGTACGCACAATCACAGCCCACCTCTTCCAACCACTCAGTGCTACTTAACCGGTAGTCTGTGTGTGATGTCAACCTCTTCTCACCCTCATTCACAGGAGTTACATTCATGACGCACGACTGCAGGACGGAAAGGGAAAAAAGGAAACACTTCCATTGGATTCAGTTGAAACGTATCATTCATGACGCACGACTGCATGATGGCACATTTCAATGGATCCCAATGGAGGTTTACTTCCCTTTTTGTTTAACCATGTACGTTTCAGATGTCCATTGGAATGCATTGACAAAGTAGAAGTGAGGGATGATACAATAAAAGCTGTTAATGGGGGGGGGTTCCTGGGTCAGGTCCAAAGACAGAGAAGTTGAGACTGCCAATATTTGACAGAAGCCAAGCAAAAAACTAAACACAATTGAAATAGTGTACATGAATGATGGCAGGAATGAGGAATTTTGGATCGTCACAAGAGGTCAGAACGTGAAGTCAAAAATGTAGATTTCTGCTTTAATAGACTTACCCAAAAGTCATTATTTTTAATTCAATGGCAATAAATAATAAATAGTAATGCTGCATAGCTCTCCTTTCTGGAAAACATAAGTTATAAATGGCTGAGGTGTACTCACTTTTGAGGACACAAGCTCAAGCACAAATATTATGAAAATGTAAAAATGTATATGATTTTTTTCCCTACTCAACAAAATAGGACTTGAAATGACTGAAATGCTTTCTGAATATAGTAAAAAATCTAATTCCAAATGACTTTCTATAAGATTTCACCTTTCGTATAACTGTAACATAAATATGATAATATTTAGTGACAGTACAAATTTGGCTCCATGATATAACTGACAGATCATTTTCGGTCAAATCTCCTCTGAGCGACGCAGAGACACAATTCGAGTGTCTGCAGAATCGTTACAACTTCAGTTGACACACACACAGTGATTTCATCCCTCTGTGACCAAGAGAAAGTGGTGGTGTCAGGAAGAGTGGGGTGTGCCCGAATACACATTCGGCAATGAGTAAACACAGAACAAAAGCATTCAAGTTTCAGTTGCTTTTACTTGAGCTTCTAGTGTCTCTGGCGCTCTAGTCCACAAGCCATTAAGACAAGAGGTTGGTTAAAGACGGCGGCACCTGTAGTCTCTTGCGGCAGCATGGCCTCGCTAGCAGAGTCTGTGGCAAGAGCCCGAAACACAGTGGGAGAGTAGACACGCTGTGTCTCCCTAATTGTTCTACTTGAGTGAGGTCCAGCCTGCACTCTTGTGCCAGTCCGTTGATTAGGGAATGCCTTGCAGGTGTGCTGATTAGTAATCCTGTACAGCTGTGTTGGGTGAGCAGAGCTTTCCTTGGCCTGGTGCTGAAGGTAATGCAGCCTTCCACAATGCTGACCTGAGTGCAGCTGTCCATGGTGCTGACGTGAGTGCACCTGTCTCCTGTGCTGAGGTGGGTGGCTCTGTCCGTGGTGCTGCACTGGGAGATCTTCAAATCACGACTTTGTCTATGCCTCTCATGGTGCCGCATGGTGTTTAAATTCTACTTAAATTCTACTAAGTTCATGTCGAGTGGGGAGTGAAACCTGACACTTTAAGTGTCACCACTGACAGAGTGGTAGAGGAAAGCAGACAGGTGGGACTTTCTGGCACGATAAGGCACTTGACCCTGCGATTTTCACAGAGCACTTTGTACAACAAAATCAGTCGGAACTGGTCCAGAACTGCTCAAAGTCCCCTAAACATCTAAGTTAAGTAAAAAAATGTCAAATTAGATGCTGATTCTGAAATTTGATACTGAAATAGATGGAGATTCTCAAATGGAAACCGAAATGGGTACTGAAATATGTAAAGATTCTGAAAGAGATACTGAAATAGATATCGCGAATAGATACTGAAATAGATAATACATTGATTGATTGATAGGGAAAAAAAGATGCAGTGGCTGTGTTTAGACAGGCAGACCAATTTTTTCATTAATTGTTCTTCAGACCAACCAGCCCTAAAAAAAATCTGATGTGAAAAGATCTGATGTGATTGGTCAAAAGAACAATTACTGGAAAAAAGAAAGAATTGTGCTGCCTGTGTAACAGTGGTGGAATATGTACCCAATTGTCATACTTGAGTAAAAGTACAGAAACCTTAATAGAAAGTTACTCAAGTAAAAGTAAAAATCACCCACTAAAGTACTACTTGAGTAAATGTCTTTGGTCCTAAATATACTTAGGTTTCAAAAGTATCAAATTCCTTATACTAAGCAAAGCAGGGGGCACCATTCTCTTGTTTTTAAAATGTATGGATAGCCAGGGGCACACTCCAACACTCAGACATTATTTACAAACAAGGCATTTGTGTTTAGTGAGTCCGCCAGAACATAAGCAGAAGGGATGACCATATGTTGTGTGTGAATTGGACCATTTTCCTGTCCTGCTAAGCATGTAAAATGTAACAAGTACTTTTTTTGGTGTCTGGGAAAATGAATGGAGTAAAAAGTGCATTATTTTATTTAGGAATGTAGTGAAGTAAATGTAAAAGTTGTCAAAAAATATAAAAAGTAAAGTCCAGATTTTTTTTTTTTAAACTTAAGTAGTACTTTAAAGTATTTTTACTTAAGTACTTTACACCACTGCTGTGTAAACACAGCCACTGAGTACAACCCAGAGGATAACATGTTACGTGGTTTAGCTTGTTTCCGATGTGGTACTGATGGAATACATGGTAAAGATACTGAAAAAGATGTCGACTCTGAAATAAACACTATAAACTATGAACTGAAATAGTCCAGATAGTCAGTGGGAAGGAACAGTGACCTGACACATTGCAGTTCTGTGGATTATTTTTGGTACCTAAATGTAATACATTTCTGCAGTTTGACAGATCATTGTATATTTATGAATGCTGTGGATCTTATATCCACAGGTGACCTGCAGGCCTAGCAGACATCTCTCAACTAGAATGCCCAGTCATCTGTGTGACACATTCTCAATAACAGGCCAACTGTTACCTTTACCTCCGTCTCTCCTCCTCTGATTCTTCCCTCTTCCTCTTTCTGATGATGCTATCTGACTGTCACTCTCGTTCTCCCTCATTTGACCCATTTCCACCAACTTCACTCTCTCTCCTGCCCTTAATCTCTCCCATTCGCCAACTCTCTCAATTGAACTGCCGTGTGTGTGTGTGTGTGTGTGTGTGTGTGTGTGTGTGTGTGTGTGTGTGTGTGTGTGTGTGTGTGTGTGTGTGTGTGTGTGTGTGTGTGTGTGTGTGTGTGTGTGTGTGTGTGTGTGTGTGTGTGTGTGTGTGTGTGTGTGTGTGTGTGTGTGTGTGTGTGTGTGTGTGTGTGTGCCGTAGTTTGGCAGTGCCGTTCCATAGACGGTGTCAAAGCTCCTTGTGTTCCTCTGCGTCGATGCTAATTGCTAAAAAGACCCATTCAAACCGGGTGGGCCATGCGCTAAGGCAGTCTGCTAATAGAACCAGCTTTAGCCACCACGAACACTGGCTTGGAACTCAGAACTCAGAGTGTGAAATGGATACATACAGGGACGGGAAACGGGACATTTTCATTGTATTTTCATTGACATTTTCATTGTTTCATTGCATTGTAGTGAATATGATGCCATTTGGCACGTTAGAAAAGTGATTTATATCCCATGTTATCAGTGTCCTTGTGTTTTATATACAGTCTCATGAGGCATTTATAGGTTATATTCTTCAAGAATCAATGGGTAGGCTATATATCATTCCATAAAATGACAAGAACAAAATGCAGATTGCACATTTAATTGACAGCTTTTTCTAAGGTGTTTGCTGAATGGATTGAAAATAGAGTTTCATGTCATCTGACCAATGCACATGTTCCAATCCAAGTGCCAATGCCGTTTAGCAAAATCCAGGCGTTTACATTTGCTGGATGACATGAAAATAGAGGTCTTTTGGCCACGCACACCCAGTGGTGGGTTTGGCATCTAAACGCGAATGCGTGAGCAGAAAAGAACCACAAACCTACGGTGAAATATGGTGGTGGATCTTTGATGTCCTGGGGTCCTTGTCAAGGTCAACAGCATCATGAACTTTACCCGGTACCAATACAATTCAGCAAAAAAAACTGGTTGCCAGGAGGATGAGACTAGGCCGCAAGTGGATCTTCCAGCAAGACAATAACCGGAAGCATATATCATAATCCACCATAAAATGGTTAATTTACCTCGAAATCGACATTTTGCTAATTTTATACTTTCATTTTTGCTCATATTTATCAAGGATATCAATAATTTCGGACCCCACTGTAGTTAAGAATTTTTTTTATGAGGAGCTGTGTACAATAATGAGAATCAGTGCTACAAAGTAAAGTGTATTCTACATTCTACGGGGAAAACGAGAGGGATTGGACGTAGTGGAGAATGTTTAACGTCGGCGTTGTTCTTCCTGGTCTTCAGCAAGGCCTCGGAGGTTAAATGAACTTTAAACAATCTCTACTATGTCCCCTCTCCTTGTTTTTCCGCTAATTAGTATGTGGCCTGTTAAGCTTGACTCAACATAGAGAAATACAGCGCTATGATGAAAGAAAGGGTAACACAACAGGGTAACACAACAGGGTAACACACCAGGGTAACACAACAGGGTAACACACCAGGGTAACACACCAGGGTAACACACCAGGGTAACACACCAGGGTAACACAACAGGGTAACACAACAGGGTAACACAACAGGGTAACACAACAGGGTAAAATCAGGATGGAACAAAACTATCCTAAACAACTTAGAGTCTAGTTACACCAACTTTGCAGGTAAAGGACGCTGTGGTAGGTGTAAGGACCGACACTGGAGTAGAGAAGCAGGTACGGGGAGTCAAACATTTAATCGGAACAGACATGGAACAAGACAAGAACAGCATCAGCACACGGGTGTATGACAATCAATGCTGAAGTGGGGAACAGAGCGGGGGGGGGGGACAGACAGATGTAGGGGAGGTAATGACAGAGACGATTGAGTCCAGGTGAGTCCAATAATCGCTGATGCGCGTGACGGGGGGCAGGTGTGCGTAATGATGGAGGCAGGAATGAGTAATTCTGGGGAGCCTGGCGCCCTCGAGCGCCGGGGGGGAAGAGCGGGAGCAGGCGTGACAGGTAGGTATGACCGTGGAAGGAAGATAGGCTGTTCTTGGCTCTTACATCCCTCTATTATTAAGCCTTTCTGTGGTATATTTATTATAATGGTGCATAATTTCTTGGTCTCTGATTCATACTACTGGCAGCCCCCCCCCTTGTGCTAGGTGGGCCTGCTTTATCAAATGAGCTGGAATAATTATGGTTGTGAAAATAATAGCATTTTGGATTACAGTTTAGATCCAGGTAGAGACGAGAGCCAGAGTACAAACCTACGGACAACCCCCATTACCTCACGAGTCAGGACTATCTGCCTACCCCGCCACAGGTGCCAATTATAAAGTAAACTTTTTAGAATTGTGGAATTGGACCATTGTAGTATAAGGCAGTTAACTTTGGTCTAAGTTGAAACAGGTTGGCACACGGACAATATGGGCCAATATCCTTCTTGTTTCCCAAATGACACCCTATTCCCCATAGGTCAATCCCAGCTAACAACAAACATTCCCACAACTTTAGAGAATGTTCCCTTATGAGTCTCATTAGGTCATTAGCTCATGTTTTCATAGGAATGTTGCTGTGTTGTGCAAGGAATGTTTCCAAGAGACCATTACCTTAATGTCAAATAGAACTGGTTACCATGTTCTCAGAACTTAAGACACAGATGTTCTTGACACATTTCAAAGGAACGTTGCGAGAACAATCATGTGCCCAGTTTTCTGTGTGTTAGGCGAATATTCCATCAACGTTCCACCAAACATACACAGAACACGGTTGCCGTGTTCTCAGAATATAACACGTTAATGTTCTAGACACGTTTCATAGGAACGCTGCAAGAACATTCACATATATTTAAAAAATAATCACACCGAGCCAGTTAGTGAACCACTGATCCATTCAAAACCTTTCGTTTTGTAGGCAAGGTTATGTATACACACACAGTGCTTTTAACGAACGCACTCACCACTCACCATTACATTGTGTAATTATAGAGTAACTATTATTCAACATGTCCTCACTGGGGATTTGAACTCACAACCTGTTGGTTCATAGAATCCCTATCTTCCTGTTATGACAACATGTCCATGTCAGGTATCATGAAATCTGATTATTCTCTCGTTATTGATTTGATGTACTTATTTCAGCAACTGAAGGGCTTTCCGTATAGTTGTCTAATGTTGGTGGGGCATGTTAACCCATTTTTAATTACACAGTCAATCAATCAAACGAGCATTTCATTGAGTGCACTTTTAACAGATCCGACACTCTATTGCTTATGCCTATCAAGTTGTTTCTGCCCCTAACTAGACTGGCCAAAGCACATGACCTAGAGACATCCATTTACATTACATTTACATTTAAGTCATTTAGCAGACGCTCTTATCCAGAGCGACTTACAAATTGGTGCATTCACCTTATGACATCCAGTGGAACAGCCACTTTACAATAGTGCATCTACATATTTTAAGGGGGGTGAGAAGGATTACTTTATCCTATCCTAGGTATTCCTTAAAGAGGTGGGGTTTCAGGTGTCTCCGGAAGGTGGTGATTGACTCCGCTGTCCTGGCGTCGTGAGGGAGTTTGTTCCACCATTGGGGAGCCAGAGCAGCGAACAGTTTTGACTGGGCTGAGCGGGAACTGTACTTCCTCAGTGGTAGGGAGGCGAGCAGGCCAGAGGTGGATGAACGCAGTGCCCTTATTTGGGTGTAGGGCCTGATCAGAGCCTGGAGGTACTGAGGTGCCGTTCCCCTCACAGCTCCGTAGGCAAGCACCATGGTCTTGTAGCGGATGCGAGCTTCAACTGGAAGCCAGTGGAGAGAGCGGAGGAGCGGGGTGACGTGAGAGAACTTGGGAAGGTTGAACACCAGACGGGCTGCGGCGTTCTGGATGAGTTGTAGGGGTTTAATGGCACAGGCAGGGAGCCCAGCCAACAGCGAGTTGCAGTAATCCAGACGGGAGATGACAAGTGCCTGGATTAGGACCTGTGCCGCTTCCTGTGTGAGGCAGGGTCGTACTCTGCGGATGTTGTAGAGCATGAACCTACAGGAACGGGCCACCGCCACATCCCTTACCAGCACGGTGGTTAGGGTATTTGTCAATGCAATTGGTGGCCTGGGTTTGAGACCCGCTAGAGTCTTAGCGATATATGTTGATGGGGTTGTTGCCTTTTTGAGTTGCATTCATCAGACACGTCAATTTGTTTATTTGGAAGTTGTGTTAGAACACTTGGAAATATTATTTCTCTTCCTTGTTTATTACCATCATGTGTATAGATTGCTCCTCTTTCACGCATGTCTTTGATCGCGACCTCCGGATGCTTTATCAGGTTTGATGTGGCGTTTCTGGATGAAGAGATCAATGCTGCCTTTGCAGATGATTTCATTTGACAAAAATGCTGCTCTCTTCTCCTCAATTAACTCAACAATAATGGGAGCATTACCACAAGGAAAAGGCAGGTTAGCATTTTTCGTGATGACGCTTTACAATAGCCTATTGGAAACAAGTTAGCCTACAGAATGATATCCGTCAGCATGAGACGAGGCTTTATAAAATATATATAACATGCCGGGAGAGAGAGATACTTCTGAAAGTAATATTCGGGTTAATTGCAAAAGTTACTTTAATATGAATAATATCACACAAATAATATTACAATATTTAAAGACAGTCTATGGTTGTATTACTCATAAAAGATATACACTCATAAAATATATATATACACTCATATTACTCATAAAAGAAGGTCCCAAGTGATTCTGTTGCAATGTGTCTATGTTTCCACATTAAACCTTTGAAATGGAACTCTCTGTTGTGTATTGTTTCGGAATATCGTGCATTATCACTGCTTAAAATGTGTCATGACAAATGTGAGAAAGTACAGACATGCTATTGTAAATATACACAATTCGGATATCCTGAGAATATGGCCACCATGTTCTAGGTATGTTTCTATCAGAAGCAACACTACCAACCAGGCCATGTTTTGGCAACAAATTAGGAATGTTACAGATACTCTAGATACTGCAATGATGAGCGATGGTGTGATTCCTTATCAGAGACTGTCAGGATTTGGCCAGGGTTGTTCCGGTTGTTGGTCACTAGATGCCCCCATTGTGCCTTTTGACCTTTTGTTTTCCCTTGATCCCCATTATTATTTGCACCTGTGCCTCGTTTCCCCTGATTGTATTTAAACCCTTTGTTTTCCTCTGTTCTTTGCTCTGTGTTTGTATGTTAGCACCCAGCCCTAGTACTCTGAGAACTCTTGTTGATCCCGGTGGACTCTCTTGTGGAATTCTGTTTTTTGTTCTTGTTTGTTTGCTTTTTGAGTATCTTTTGAGGCTTTTTGTGCTTTACCTTCCACCTTGTGGATTTACCTTTTTTGTCTTGGAGGATTACCTTTGTTCTTGTAGGATTCCTTTTGAGGTTGTGGAGTTACATGTTTTCCTGAAGAACTTCACTTTTTACTTCATTAAATACACCGTCTCAAGTACTGCTGTGTCTGCCACATCTTCTGGGTTCTGCCGACTATTCGTGGCTAAAGTTGGTTAAGTGAATGTTTCTCACTCCGGAGACCCGGGTTCGTAACCGGGTCCTGACAAGAGACACATCTTTGTTCTACATGGTATATGTGTTGTAGGTTTCAGAAATTACAATAGAGAGTTCTATTAAAGCAAGATGCTCAGCTGTCTAGAATTCTAACGATTCCCATCTTTCAATGAGAAACTCATTTGAATTAGATTGTAACTGTTGCCAAATAATGACATTAACATACGTTGCTAAGAATGCAAGAGTAGAGTGACTCCCCTAGAGGGTCTTGAACCCAGACCACCAACGACGAGCACCCTACCCACTGTCCCAATAAGGGATATCTCTAGGAGATGTGCTTATTGGACCAGTAAAGTTAGGCCCTGTCCACAAGAAACCCTAAACCCTCCCCCTAGGCACTTGTGTATAACTGAAATACTTGAAAGGTGTAAGGAATAGGGTGAATGCCTTTTGAATTACATATCAGCTCTGTTAAAAGTAAACTCAAGAAAAACTTGTATTGATCACGATTCAAGAGTATCATTAAAACAGGTTAAAATGCCCTACTAACACTAGACAACTATACAGAAAGCCCTGCTATTGTTCAATAAGTAAATCAGATCAATGATGAGAGAATAGTCAAATTGACTGCTAACTGACACTGAAGTTGTGGTGTAGCAGGAAGGTCTGAATGCCGTGAACAAAGAACTTGTGGTGTAGCAGGAAGGTCTGAATGTCGTGAACCAAGAAGTTGTGGTGTAACAGGAAGGTCTGAATGCCGTGAACCAAGAAGTTGTGGTGTAGCAGGAAGGTCTGAATGCCGTGAACCAAGAACTTGTGGTGTAGCAGGAAGGTCTGAATGTCGTGAACCAAGAAGTTGTGGTGTAACAGGAAGGTCTGAATGCCGTGAACCAAGAAGTTGTGGTGTAGCAGGAAGGTCGGAATGCCGTGAACCAAGAAGTTGTGGTGTAGCAGGAAGGTCGGAATGCCGTGAACCAAGAAGTTGTGGTGTAGCAGGAAGGTCTGAATGCCGTGAACCAAGAAGTTGTGGTGTAGCAGGAAGGTCTGAATGCCGTGAACCAAGAAGTTGTGGTGTAGCAGGAAGGTCTGAATGCCGTGAACCAAGAAGTTGTGGTGTAGCGGGAAGGTCTGAATGCCGTGAACCAAGAAGTTGTGGTGTAGCGGGAAGGTCTGAATGCCGTGAACCAAGAAGTTGTGAGTTTAAATCCCAAGTGAAAACATACGGAATAATAATTACTCTATAAATGAACATGCACAATGCAATCGTGTTTGCTGAAGTGTGTTTAAAAGCACACTGTCTGTGAGTATCCCATATCCAGAGACCAAAAAGAATATGAATATGTTATATTCTGAGAACATGGCAACCATGTTCTGTGTATTATGTTTGATGTGACGTTTGTTTGAATATTCTTCTAACCCTCAGAAAACTGGACACGGGAATGTTCTTGCTATGTTCCCATGAAACGTGTCTAGAACATAAATATATTACGTTCTGAGAACATGGCAACCATGTTCTGTGCATGTTTGGTGGAACGTTGATAGAATATTCTAATAACCTTGAGAAAACTGTGAACAAATGTTCTTGCAATGTCCCATAAATTGCATCTAGAACATTAACATGGTATATTCTGAAAACGGCTGTAATGACGTTCGTCTGTTGAAGGAAGAGAGTCGGACCGAAATGCAGCGTGTTTGTTACTCATGACTTTAATGAAAGAAACGCGGTACATGAAATAACTGATACTAAATACAAAAACAACAAAACGGAAAGTGAAACCTATTACAGCCTATCTGGTGACCACAACACAGAGACAGGAACACGAAATACAAAGCGAAACTATGGCTCCCTAAATACGGTTCCCAATCAGAGACAACGAGAAGCACCTGACTCTGATTGAGAATCGCCTCAGGCAGCCAAGCCTATACAACACCCCTAATCAGCCGCGATCCCAAAACTACAAACCCCAATACGGAAAACAACATATAAACCCATGTCACACCCTGGCCTACCCAAACATATAACAAAAACACAAAATACAATGACCAAGGCGTGACAACGGCAACCGTGTTCTGTGTATATTTGGTGGAACGTTGACGGAATGTTCTCATAACCTTGAGAAAAGTGTGCACAAATGTGAACATTATTGTGTATATTCTGAGAACATTGTAGCCAATGTTCTAGATGGGTTCTGCTTGACATTAAAGCAATGTTCGCCTAGCTTTATTACCAAAACATGTTGAAAAGGTTCTCAGAACGTTTTTGCTAACTTAGTCAGAATGTTGCCCTAACTTTCAAACATTAGGGAAACATTACAGGTAGATTACAAAAATGTCATCTCTCCCTAGAATTCTTAGCAGGCATAGGGTGGCAGGTAGCCTAGCAGTTACAGTAAGACCATTGGGGCATTAACCCAAAAAGTTGCTGGTTCTAATCCCCAAATGCTGACAAGTTGAGCAAGGCACTTAACCATCATTGTTTGTGTAAGTCAAGAGTGTTTGCTAAATTACTAACAATGGGCTCTAATGTAGAGAATAGGGTGCTATTTGGGACACGGACAGGGTATAAATGGATATGTAAATCCTGTGCCATGAACTTTACAATTGAATGGGATCTGCATGTGCGTTTCAATTGGTTGCCATGAGAACAAGGCTCTATTTTTCTTCTATGGTGAGTTATGAGACCACCAGCTTTCTGCTACTCTTCTCTCACACAGCACCTGGCAATGAGTCACATTTGAGGCTACATGCTACATTCAGAGACAGAAGAGGGAGCCATGGTTCGGAAAAGAAGTAAAGCATTTTAAAAGCAGGACAATCAAGTGTTTTCTTGTGATTGCTTGGCCGATGCCACAGCGAATGCTTAGCAGGTGACAATGAAGTAGGCTGTGTGTAGTGGTTAGCAGTTGTGGTATGATGTTTTTTTTTTCTCGCCTGGTCACAGACAGCTGTTGTAATGTGCACTGAAGTCATCAAGTGATGGGAAAAGGTAAGAGGAGGAGAGCGCGTGATGCGAGAAGGAATTATATAATGAGCAAATGATCATGCTGTTTGTATGCGGCTGCTATGAAAGGGAACTGTATTTGCGGTGAACAGAGGTGTATTCATTCCATCAATTCTGATGAAAAACATTTCTTTAAAGGAAGGCAAATGGAACAAAGCCGGGATAAACATACCTGAATTCATCCAATAGAAACTCTCATTTGCTGTTGGACTAATGTGTACACCCTAGATCAGCCAGATGTAGGCAAGAGTGTGCAAGGCCGTATTGAATGTATGTCTGTCACCTTGATTACAATATATTTTATATATCTACCTTTATCATGTAGTGGCCTAAACCTATCAATGTTACATTGAGCTGGGTGAATGGAATATGAATGTCAGTCATTTTTTTATTTTACTAGGCAAGTCAGTTAAGAACAAATTCTTATTTTCAATGACGGCCTAGGAACAGTGGGTTGGTTAACTGCCTGTTCAGGGGCAGAACGACAGATTTTGTACCATGTCAGCTCGGGGATTTGAACTTGCAACCTTTCGGTTACTAGTCCAATGCTCTAACCACTAGGCTACCCTGCCGCCCCAGCCAATGTGCTGTGATATAAATAAGGCCAAGCTCATTTAAAAAAGTCCTCCCTCATCTTAAATGGCACTGACCGCCACTGATTACACACACACACACACACACACACACACACACACACACACACACACACACACACACACACACACACACACACACACACACACACACACACACACACACACACACACACACACACACACACACACACACACACACACACACACATCATATTTGTTTTACTTCCCTTGTGATTCTCCCGTCGAACATGATTTGACATAGTCCTGTTGAAGGTGTGATTTGCCAATGTCCTGTTGAAGGTGTGAAGCGGAGGTGAAACGCATACAGCAAACAACTATGGATGGCAGTAAAGACTCTAAAGCAGCAGTTACCTTGTCATGGTGTGGTTTGAGGAGTAAGGCTGAGGTGAATCGCTCTAATCACGTGCAGTAAACAACTGAGAAAGAAAGGGCTTGGGGGGGAGAAAGAAAACTAGTGGGGTCCCGTGCCCCCTCGTTAATCTTGTATACCTGTAGTTTGTCAGGGGAGATACAGGTGCTGTCTAAGCAGGGTGCCATCGACTCTTAATATCGCACTCGACTGTCAAGACCTAACTTCAAGAACAGAATCACCTGTATTTGTCACATGCTTCGTAAGCAACAGGTGAGTGCTCGCTTACTGGCCCTTCACAACAATGCAGAGATTTTTTAAAAAAGTATAAACTCAGCAAAAAAATACGTCTCTTTTTTCAGGACCTTGTCTTTCAAAAGATAATTTGTAAAAATCCAAATAATTTCTCAGATCTTCATTGTAAAGGGTTTAAACACTGTTTCCCATGCTTGTTCAATGAATCATAAACAATTAATGAACATGCACCTGTGAAACGGTCGTTAAGACACTAACAGCTTACTGACGGTAGGCAATTAAGGTCACAGTTATGAAAACTTAGAGCCTTCGGCATGCTGCAAGGAGGTATGACGACTGCAGATGTGGCTAGTGCAATAAATTGCAATGTTCTTACTGTGAGACGCCTAAGACAGCGCTACATGAAGACAGGATGGACAGCTGATCGTCCTCGCAGTGGCAGACCACGTGTAACGATCGGTACATCCGAACATCACACCTGCGGGACAGGTACAGGATGGCAACAACAACTGCTCGAGTTACACCAGGAACGCACAAACCCTCCATCAGTGCTCAGGCTGTCCACAATAGGATGAGAGAGGCTAGACTGAGTGCTTGTCGGCCTGTTGTAAGGCAGATCCTCACCAGACATCACCGGCAACAACGTCGCCTATGGGCACAAACCCACCGTCTTTGGACCAGACAGGACTGGCAAACGAGTCGCGGTCTTGTCTGATCAGGATGATGATGGATTTGCGTTTATCGTCGAAGGAATAAGCATTATACCGAGGCCTGTACTTTGGAACGGGATCGATTTGGAGGTGGAGGGTCCGTCATTGTCTGGGGCGGTGTGTCACAGCATCATCGGACTGAGCTTGTTGTCATTGCATGCAATCTCAACGCTGTCCGTTACAGAGAAGACATCCTCCTCCCTCATGTGGTACCCTTCCTGCAGGCTCATCCTGACATGACCCTCCAGCATGACAATGCCACCAGCCATACTGCTTGTTCTGTGCGTGATTTCCTGCAAGACAGGAATGTCAGTGTTCTGCCATGGTCAGCGAAGTGCCCAGACCTCAATCCCGTTGAGCAGGTCTGGGACCTGTTGGATCAGAGGGTGAGGGTGAGGGCCATCCCCCCCCAGAAATGTCTGGGAACTTGCAGGTGCCTTGGTGGAAGAGTGGGGTAACATCTCACAGTAAGTTCTGGCAAATCTGGTGCAGTCGATGAGGAGGAGATGCACTGCAGTACTTAATGCAGCTGGTGGCCACACCACTGTTACTTTTGAACCCCCCCTTTTTTCTAGGACACATTATTCCATTTCTGTTAGTCACATGTCTGTGGAACTTGTTCAGTTTATGTCTTAGTTGTTGAATCTTATGTTCATACAAATATTTACACGTTAAGTTTGCTGAAAATAAGCACATTTGACAGTGAGAGGAATTTTTTTTACTGAGTTAAGTAGAAACATAACTCAAGAAAAGAGTAATGATAACGTGGTTATATACATGCAGGGGTACAAGTTAATGAAAGTAGATATGTACATATAGGCAGGGATAGAGTATCTATGCAACAGGATAGATAATTAACAGTAGCAGCAGCGTGTGTGATGAGTCACAAGGGTCAGTGCAGATAGTCTGGGTAGCTATTTGACTAACTATTTAACTAACTATTTAGCAGTCTTATGGGCCTGGAAGCTGTTCATGGTCCTGGTGTGTTGGTTCTGCTTGCCGTGCGGTAGCAGAGAGAACAGTGTACAGTATGACTTGGGTGGCCGGAGTATTTGACAATTTATATGGCCTTCCTCTGACACCGCCTGGTATAGAGGTCCTGGATGGTAGGGAGCTCAGCCCCAGTGATGCGCCTTACGGTCGGATGCCAAGCGGTTGCCATACCAAGCGAAGATGCAATCAGTCAAGATGCTCTCAATGGTGCAGCTGTATAATATTTTGAGGATCTGCGAGTACATCCCAAATCTTTACAGCCTCCTGAGGGGGAAGAGGCATTATGGTGCCTTCTTCACGACTGTGTTGGTGTGTGTGGACCATGATAATTCCTTAGTGATGTGAACACTTGAAGCTCTCGGCCCTCTCCACTTAAGCCCTATCTCCGTTTCCTGTGGTCCACAGTCAGCTCCTTTGTCTTCCTGACATTGAGGGAGAGGTTTTTTGTCCTGGCACCACACTGCAAGGTCACTGAGCTCCTCCCTATAGGTCATCAACCATGATCAGGCAAACCACCATTGTGTCGTCAGCAAACTTAATGATGTTGAACAGGGAGTACAGGAGGGGACTAAGCACACACCCCTGAGAGGCTCCTGTGTCAAGGGTGTGCTTGTGGATGTGTTGTTGCCTACACTAACCACCTGAGGGAGGCCTGTCAGGAAGTCCAGGATCCAGTTGCAAAGTGAGGTGTTCAGTCCCAGGGTCCTGAACTTAGTGATGACCTTGGAATGCACTATAATGTGGAACACTGAGCTATAGTCAATGAACAGACAGAGGTGTTCCTCTTGTCCAGGTGGGAGAGGGCAGGGTGGTGTGCAATAGTGATTGCATCATCTGTGGATCTGTTGGGGTGGTATGCAAATTGGAGTGGGTCCAGGATGTCTTGGATGATGGTGTTGATGTGAGCCATGACCAGACTTTCAAAACATTTCATGGCTCCAGATGTGAGTGCTATGGGGCGATAGTCATTTAAATGGGTTACCTTCGCATTCTTGGGCACAGGGACTATGGTGGTCTGCTTGAACCATGTAGGTATTACAGACTGGGCCAGGGAGAGGTTGAAAATATAAGTAGGGACACTTGCCACTGGTCAGCACTTGCTCTGAGTATGCATCCTGGTAATCTGTCTGGCCCAGTGGCCTTGTGAATGTTATGTTTAAAGGTCGTACTCACATCGGCTACATAGAGCAAGATTACACTGTCGTCCGGAACAACTGGTGCTCCCATGCATGGTTTAATGTTGCTTGCCTCGAAGCGTGCATGGAAGTTAGGTTTAGGTTAAGGGTTAGGTTAACGGTTAGGTAAATCCGGATTTTGAATGGGAATAAATGTTTTGGTCCCCACAAGGAGAGTAAAACGTAGGTGTGTGTGTGTGTGTGTTTCTGTGTGACTCACTCCCTTCGTGCCTTGCTTACAGATTAGCTGAGATAGACTGATGGACACATACTCAATACCAAACTGACAAAGTGCACTGAGTGACATCAACATCAAGGAGGCTCTGAGCGCAACCGACAGGAACGTTATTCCAATGAGCAAATTACATTACAGGCAAAATACTGTACATTCGTACATCATACGCATTACGTTGTACTGTGTATGTCCCTAATGGCACCCTACAGTATTACTTATGTAGAGTACAGCCCATAGGGCTCTGGTCAAAAGTAGTGTACTTCAAAGGGAATTGGGTGCCATTTGGATGCAGGCACAACGTTCTAAATGCTTTCCAGGGACATCGTCATTTCTCATCAAACGAGTCTGTTTTTTGTCAAGTATGTATTTTACATTGTTTGATACACATTGAATTATAGGTAGTCGATACTATTGGTACTGTATGTCTGACTTCCCTCTGACTGTACAGCCAATGTACAGTCACAGACTCGTAATCACTCCTTGACAATGCCTGCATTCCAAATGGCATACTATTCTCCATAGGGCTCTGCACAAAAGTATTGCACTAAATAGTGAGTAGGTTGTCATTTGGGATGTGTCTATGAGATGTCTCGGTGGGAGAGCATTTTCAGATAAGTGTCTGAGTGAGAGTATTGTCTCATGATTTTTCATATCCAACCGTATTAATGTCATGTCAGGCCGACATGCTAACATGCTTCATTCGATTGCGTGTGTGTTTGTGTCTTTGTGCGCGCGCGCGTGTGTGTGTGCTCCTGCATGCATGCCTCGGTCAGCGGAACCTTGCGCTTCCTTCCACTGCAGCTTGATGAATACGAATTTGACTTTCCACTTCAATTTAAATGGAGGAGAAGGGATCACAGTGTTAGTGCAGGTCTGTGGTAACTCCAGTTCCTAATCTCTTTTTGAAACCTACTGGTCCAGCAAAAGTACAATGGTCTTTATTCAATTATGCTAACCCGTTTGAAAGGTTGCTGCGTTTTCTATATTTATGTCTTTGTGCCTCATTTCCAAACCCAGGGGAGGATTTTTTTGATTTAGACATTATTGAAGTACGTAGTGTTCACACACTGATGATGAGAGTATAATCACTTTAGCAGAGTTAAAACAGCAGTATTTACCATTCTGAAATGGCAATAATAAAAAATGGATACTTGTATTTGAATAAACCTAGGGCAAGTGTTTTTATTCAAACAATGAGGCACTAGTAATTGTTAATTTAACACATGAACAATGACGATATACTCATTTAAGTGCAGCAGTAGCAGGCGGAGTTAAAACAGCTAGGTGGAACGCCATCAAAAAAGGAGCAGAAAAAGCAGAACCTCTCGTTGGAATTTGAATAGACAAGGTCAATATAGACACAACAGCTACTCAAGTACAGCACTGAAAAAAAGTATTGTATATTTGTTACTTTTATGCGGCGGGATTCCCTTTTCTGTGCGTGTTCACATCATCTCGGCAGCAAGGAAACGATGATGTGGTCTTTTTCAAAGCCTGGTAATTGTATGAAGTCTATATTACAACCTTCAGAATGAACACGATTACTAGATCAGAAAAATAAAAACGCCACTCCCAGTAGAGACGCTGAGTGACAATGAATGCACAGAGATGGTGTGCCAACCGTGGTTTGAATTCATATACTTCAACATCATGATCTAGTCCTTTAATAAAACCAACAAAAGCAGCTGCCTTCAATTAGCCATGAAGTGGTAGCCCTTGAATGTGCCGGGCCTGGACCAACAGCATCATAACACATTTGCTATTCCCATCAATAGAGCAGATGTACAAATTGTCGGACGAAGTGGAATAAAACATGCTTCTCCAAAACTGATCCCCCTTTGGATTAACAGTCAGGCGTGCATCTTACATATGGGTGTCCTTGAGATTCGAATCGCAAATCGCGTTGCAAGTGTCATGATCTGCCAATAGAGGGACAGCGGACCACATGTATATATTCCCATGTAGTCCTGTAGGTTCACAGAGTGTTTGGAGTGATTTCGCTGACATGAGCTGGCCGGCAGCACGTTCATAGTTTTGAGAATGACTGTTCGGCGGTCAGTCATACCTCTCGTTTGACTGCATCAACAAACAGCCTAACAACAGCAGGGATAGTTTCCATTTGGGTTGTAGAAACATTGGATGAGCTCGCCCAGACCCTGGCAGATACGGCAGATTGACTGCGGAGGAGTTCACGCCCGGATTGAATAAAACCGCACACCCGCACTCGTCTGAAATCCCTGCGGCACGCAAACGAGCAAAACAATTCATTAGGCCATCAAATTACAGGAAGCATCTCTTCGCTACCCGTCACACCCAGTGTGAGAGCAAGTAATTGGGGCATCAGAATGATGTCCATTTCCTGCAAATGGGGAGCAATCAGGCCCCATTACGACACGGTCAGGCTTTCACACAGCTGTAATGGATGTATCTAGAGATAAGAATAATCAGAGGGTATATCTAGAAGAGAGCTGGGACACGTCTCGCCGTCAACCTGGCATATATGTAACTTAGTATACTGCTCTACCAAGCAAAAATGCAGTAACTGTTCATAGCGTGGAAGTGAGAAAAATTGCTTTTGTTTACCTTGGTCCCACGGTAACTTCATACAGTTGCTGCTCCCCATTTTCTCCAATACAACAGAGGTCGGTCATAGGCCCTGAAGAGTGTGTGTGTACATGTTTTCTCTCTATCTCTCTCCCTCTCTGTGTGTGTGTGTGTGTGTGTGTGTGTGTGTGTGTGTGTGTGTGTGTGTGTGTGTGTGTGTGTGTGTGTGTGTGTGTGTGTGTGTGTGTGTGTGCGTGTGCGTGTGCGTGCGCGTGTGCGTGCGTGCGTGCGTGCGTGTGCGGGCGGGCGGGTTTAGCACCTGTCCAGGTGCCCTGACCTCCTATGTATTTAAATAACATTTTGGAATATTTATACTCATATTTATACTATTGATATATTGATAGTAACAATAGTATATTACATGAACACAGGTACAGTATGTGGACACCTGTTCGTTGAACATCTCATTCATCTCCCCCTTTTGCTGCTATAACAGCCTCCACTCTTCTGGGTGAGGCTTTCCACTAGATGTTGGAACATTGCTGCAGGGATTTCTTCCAGTCAGCCACAAGAGCACTAGTGAGGTTGGACACTAATGTTGGGCGATTAGGCCTGGCTGGTAGATAGTGTTCATCCCAAAGGTGTTCGATGGGGTTGAGGTCAGGGCTCTGTGCAGGCCAGTTAGGTTCTTCCACTCCGATTTCGTCAAACCATTTCTGTATGGACCTCGATTTGTGCATGGGGGCATTGTTATGTTGAAACAGGAAAGGGCCTTCCCCAAACTGTTGCCACAAAGTTGTAAGCACAGAATCGTATAAAATGCCATTGTATTCAGTAGCGTTAAGATTTCCCTTCACTGGAACTTAGGAGCCCGAACATGAAAAACAGCCCCAGACCATTATTCCTCCTCCACCAAACTTTACAGTTGACACTATGCATTCAGGCAGGTGGTGTTCTCCTGGCATCCGCCGAACCCAGGTTCTTCTGTCGGAATGCCAGATGGTGAAGGATGATTCATCACTCCAGAGAATGCGTTTCCACCTTTCCAGAGTCCAATGACGGCGAGCTTTACACTACTCCAGCCGACGCTTGTCATTGCGCATGGATTTTAGACTTGTGTGCGGCTGCTCTGGCATGGAAAACTCTTTCATGAAGCCCCAGACTAACAGTTATTGTACTGACATTGCTTCCAGATGTTCAGTACAACTGCAACACTCACTAGTGGAACTCGGTAGTGAGTGTTGCAACCGAGGACAGATTATTCTCACGTGCTATGTGCGTCAGCTCTCGGCGGACTCAATCTGTGAGCTTGTGTGGCCTATCACTTTGCAGCCTGTTGCTTGTAGATGTTTCCACTTCACAATAACAGCAATTACAGTTGACCGGGGCAGCTCTAGCAGGGCAGAGATTTGACGAATTGACTTGTTGGAAAGGTGGCATCCTCTGACAGTGCCACGTCGAAGGTCACTGAGCTCTTCAGTAAGGCTGTTCTACTGCCAATGTTTGTCTATGGAGATTGCGTGGCTGTGTGCTCGATTTTCGGCAACGGATGCGGGCTGAAATAGCCGAATCCACTCATTTTGAAGGGATGACCACATAGTATCAATATAGACATGTGTATCTATACATCAATACATATTGATGTATTGACACAATTGATCATTTGTTTTCTGCTCCCAGGCAAAAACAAATGTCACTTGTTATTATTTTGAATCTGACACTCATTTGAGATGTTTAAAAGGGGATCCGTCTTCAAGCTGAAACAGTCATATTACCGTAATGACTATATCATTAGAGCAGATAAGCCATTGCCATTTTTATTTATCATTCGTCTTGACACAATAACCAATAATGTCAAACTGGACTTTTACGTCTTTAGATTTTTTGAAAGCAAATAAATGAAAAATGAAAAGCCGAAATGTCTTGAGTCAATATGTATTCAACCCATTTGTTAAGGCAAGCCTAAATAATTCAGGAGTACATATGTGCTTAACAAGTCACATAATAAGTTGAATGGACTCATTCTGTGTGCAATAATAGTGTTTAACGTGGTTTTTAAAATCTCTGTAATCGCTGCCGAAGGTGCGATTGACTCAGGGTTGTGAATTCTTATGTGCTGTAAATGAGATATTTCAATAAATGTGTTAAAAGGTTTCCACTTTGTCATTATGGGGCATTGTGTGTAGAAGGGTGAGGAAAAAAACGATTTTAATTCATTTTGAATTCAGGCTGTAACACAACAAAATGTGCAATAAGGCTACGGTCCAAGAGCTGAGTCAGTCATAACAATGGATGATATTTTAGCAATATCAATACAGGGTGTAACTTAAAGTTAAACATAGTTTTTATCACCAATTTGAATCCACTAATCACGCATATTAGACTCACTAGAGAACGTTTGATGATATAAACACCGTATCAACATTGAAAGACAATTTGATCAAGTAAATATCCAGACTAATTTATATTCTTTAATAGCCTAGTCAAAGTCTTCTCTCAACAAGTATGAATGGTATTGACAGTATGACGTACAGATGGGAATATGGTTATTCTATACTGTTTTACAGGACTACCCAGGCTTAACTACACTGGTCCCAGGGCTCCCACAGTTAAAAAGTTGAAATCACTACTTTCATTAATCTGCTTGCTCTCATATTTAGCCTCACATTGAAGTGTTGCACCCTTTTATTGCCAGGACAACCACGGCTATAAGTAGAACACCAAACAATTTGACATAAACAGCTGCATTCATGAGTTATAATGACAAATGTCAAGAAACAAATATCCTCCGCCAAACCCAAACCTGATAACAAAAATATTTTTATAAGACTTCTATAAGTACAGAAATGGGTTTTCTCAGTGGGAAATTAATATCTAACTAGTCAGTGACAACGGTATGGAGTTCGGAGTTCGTGACAGCAACCATGTGTTATAGGCACTATGTCCTGGGATTTCCTATGCTCTTTGATGTAGAAGAACCTCTTTACCTTCGAAGGACGCTGGCGTGGATTGTGAGAGTCACAGAGAGAAAAAAAAAACGGTTTACATGTGAGTCTCAGCGTTTTTTCGTGGATGGGGTCATAAAGAGTTTGCAGCTCAAACCAGACATTTTTTTTGTTGTTGTGAGAATAACCATTTTGGCGATCTGCTCTTGTCTCAAAACCACAGCCCTAGCTCAACCCCCGTCAATTACAGACTAATGGCTGGTATCGGCGGCTGCAGAGTCAATAGACAAATCCAAAACGCAACAACGGCAGTCTGTAGTTCAAGCACATGTTTAAAAGGGTTTAGTCCAAAACGTTCCAGGGTGACCGTGGGACCAAAGAGGTTGTTGTTGGTGTTGTTGTTAAAAAAACCTGTAGACTGCAGCCTACTGCACCAATCTAATTGGTCTAATATCAGCTGATGCAACACTCAGGTTTCCTGTTTGAGCCAGCTGCACTTGATGTGATTGTAATCAGTGAGATGAAACGGAGTGATATTCGGTTCCTTTTCCATTTCCACTGAATCCTACTCAAAGCCTGAAAGTACATTCGGGGCAGGAAATTGGGCAACGCCTTGAGAATATGTGAATAGCAGGTTCACAATGGGTTTGAGGCGCTGACCTGTTTCCCCCTCTGTTGCATCCTCTACAACCGCTGTGATGAATTATTATTTGACCCTGCTGGTCATTTATGAACATTTGAACATCTTGGCCATGTACTGTTATAATCTCCACCCGGCACAGCCAGAAGAGGACTGGCCAACCCTCAGAGCCTGGTTCCTCTCTTGGTTTCTTCCTAGGTTCCTGCCTTTCTATGTGTTTCCTAGCCACTGTGCTTCTACATCTGCATTGTTTACTGTTTGGGGTTTTAGGCTGGGTTCCTGCATAGCACTTTGTGGCGTCGGCTAATGTAAAAAATGACTTTATAAATACATTTGATTGATTGATTGATTGATTGATTGATTGATGGTATGACGGCCAGTGTGGCTAACTGTCCTGGTTTGTTTGGTTCCCCTATGATGTGAATCCTATTTTCTGCACATGCAAAAAAAATGTGTGTGCACCTTGAGTGGGTTGGATGATTCTAAGGGGGAGAATGCCTGGCTTCAAAGATTGGAAACCTGCAATATGAACATTTATGGGTTCAGTAAAACAAGGTTTCCATGAAATTGGATTAAAGTAACAAGATCAAACATATATCGGAGGATTCCATAAATAATCCAATTGTGTGCTATTTTTTTTCCATAAATGCACAATTCTATACACAGCTGGCATAGAACATTACTGCAGGATAGAAGGAATACAATCCGTTTTGTTTTGTTTGCTGTACAATTTTGACAGAGCACATATTTCACAACTTCCACTGTTGATTTTGCAACGTTCACAAAAGCATTGATTTGTTCCCAACGTTTGAGAGAGGATCAGACATGCATACAGTATCTAGGTGTAATAGCTACTGTAAAAGCACTCACTTTGTCGCCAATGTCAAACCTGCCTCTGATTTGATTGCATGCACGGCGAACAAACTCATCAGTCAAGACGACATGGCAAAAAAAAACTGCTCTTTTTTTAAGGACATTTTACATTTAACCAGCTGTTTATATTGACTTCCTCTTAAAAGTTCACCTTTTTCAGTGTGTCATTTGGAGGAGAACACGTTTTCTGAGGGCTCATGAAGGTAATTGTTTCATCTCTCTGGTTGGCCTTGAAAGCCTTGCCTGTCCTGTTTTGATATTGAGGTAAAGACCTCAAGAGTAACTCTGTGAGTAATTGTACCATTCCCAGCAAGGCTGAGTCACCCAGCGTATTCCCACTAACTCTGGGGTTCTTTGTCAATATTCTTTCCTCAATCCCTTGTCCTATTTTCCCGTCCTCTCCGACCACACTTTCTCAAAACAGTGGGAAGCGAGGAGAGGGTCCAAAAAGAGAAAACAACTTGTAAGTTCCTCAAATCCTCTCTACGAATCCCTCTAAAATGTCCAGAAGGCAACGGGAGACAGGACGGCAGGATAGGACACAAGGAATCAATGAAGGACTATTGAGGAACAGCCTGGGGAGGGGGAGATGGCCATATGTTCCTCACAGTCCCGGCAGCAGCCAGTCAGCAGCCAGTCAGCAGCCAGTCAGCAGCCAGGCAGTATGCCGGGCGCATCTCCATCTCACACACCTTGTGGCAGACGGCACAGGAGACATCCCAGTGATCTCAACTGACCCCATCGCATCCCAACAGGAGCCACGTGTGTGTGTGTGTGTGTGTGTCTCAGAGTCGCAAAACATTCAATCATTTTTATGTATTGCAGGAATAGCAGTAGTGCATCCGAGGGATGAAACAGACCCATCAAAGCCCTGTAAACAACCCAGAAAGGGTAACACAGCATCTCTTCTCTCTGCTTCTTAAGTGTTGAGGTTCAAGATCCTTGAAGCATAATGTATCTGTTTATTGGCCATCTCGTATCTGTTCGTGTCAAGGCCAAGTCACAAATCTACCAGAGAGTTCAGTTGAGAAAAATCTTCAGGACGATTTGTTTCTACCATGTAATGATACTCCCTATGGGCCATGTGTTAACTTTCCAGCCTTCCATCAAACACACTCAGATGATACACTACATTGTGCTTACAGTGTGCTCATGTCTCCTCCTTCCTCCTTAATCCCTGCCCCTCCTTCACTCCCCTGAAGAAAGTTTGGGCTCTTTAATTCCAATTTGTTCAATTTAGCGGTGACTTATGTTTAATGCATGCGGAAGCAATTAGTTTGCTGGCAAATGCTCAATCTTGCAATTTGCTGGTGCAGTCAAGATAGGCCAGATATCTACATAATTTCTATGTGGAATTATTCAGCCTCTACATAGCCTATACATTTCTTATTCTGGATGTGTCTTCAGTTTGTCAAGCCTAAGAATGGTGGGCATACAGTACATTTTCTAAGCGCCTACAAATATTGTAGCATACTTTGCAAAGAAGTGTTCTTATGTCAACTTAGTTGTTTGCAGAAACTGCAATCCCGGTAAGTCTGGATGAAACACTAGAGATGGCTCAACTTCCAAAAGAGAGGGGGGTATATATAAGATTGACGTTCAGAACATTATTAATCATGACAAACCTGGCTCTCTGAAACGCCAATGGCATACTCAACGTTCAGTCTACCCTATACATCAGTTGAAGCACTAGTGTACATTTTCTCTCAAAGATAATTTAACGGTCAAGTTGCTAAGGTCAATGAATTCCTGGTCTACTGGAAGCGACCGATGACGGTATAGACTGAGACGCGGTCGGTTGTACCGAATGAGTCCATACACACCTCAAGGCAACGCCTAATGTTGAATTGTGACGTGCCACAGGGCAACAGGCCATGGGCTTAGAGGTGTGTTCAAATGCCAATAGGTAGCCAATGACCTTGAGACCTGCCAATCTGTCCTAGAATTAGCGCAGTCAGAGATTGTGAAAATCTTTTCACCCCCTAGAGCGGCCATTACCTGAAACTCAGAGGAGGCTATCTTGTCAGCCATCTATGTAACGATATTCATAGGTGGAAGAAGGTGAAGAGGACCAAGTTGCAGCGTGGTATGTGTTCATGGTAAATTGAATAAAGAAACTAGAACAACTAGAACAACAACAACAAAAAACGAAACAGTTCTGTCTGGTGCAGACGCACAAAGACAGAAAACAACTACCCACCAACACCAGGTGGGAACAGGCTACCTAAGTATGGTTCTCAATCAGAACCAACGATTGACAGCTGCCTCTGATTGGGAACCATACCAGGCCAAACACATAGAAATACAAACATAGAACAAAACCCAACTCACGCCCTGACCAACCTAAAACAGAGACATAAAAAAGGAACTAAGGTTAGGGCGTGGCAGTACCCCCCAACCCCCCCAAAAGTGCGGACTCCGGCCGCAAAACCTAAACCCATAGGGGAGAGTCTGGGTGGGCATCTGTCCGCGGTGGCGGCTCTGGCACGGGACGTGGACCCCACTCCACCATAGTCTTGGCCCCCTTCAGTGGCGCCTTTGGAGCAGTGGCCCTCGCCGCCGACCTCGGACTGGGGACCCTTTCAGCGGCTCCGGACAGGAGGGAGACTCTGGCAGCTCCGGACAGGAGGGAGACTCTGGCAGCTCCGGACAGGGGGGAGACTCTGGCAGCTCCGGACAGGGGGGAGACTCTGGCAGCTCCGGACAGGGGGGAGACTCTGGCAGCTCCGGACAGGGGGGAGACTCTGGCAGCTCCGGACAGGGGGAGACTCTGGCAGCTCCGGACAGGGGGGAGACTCTGGCAGCTCCGGACAGGGGGGAGACTCTGGCAGCTCCAGACAGGAGGGAGACTCTGGCAGCTCCGGACAGGAGGGAGCACCTGAAGCGAGGAGACGGAGCGACAGCCTGGTGCGTGGGGCTGCCACCGGAGGCCTGGTGTGTGGAGGAGGCACCCGATGGACCGGACCGTGGAGTCGTACTGGAGGTCTCGAGCAACCAGCCTGCACAACCCGTCCTGGCTGGATATTCCCCGTAGCCGGGCAAGTGCGGCGGGGTGGAACAGACTGCACTGGGTTGTGCTGTGCTGGAGGACCGGGGACACCGTGCGTAGGGCTGGTGCCATATAACCCGGGCTGAGGAGACGCACTGGAGACCAGATGTGCTGAGCCGGCTCCATTACTCCTGGCTCGATGCCCACTCTAGCCCGGCCGATACGAGGAGCTGCGATGTAGCGCGCCGGGCTATACTTGCGCACTGGGGACACCGCGCGCCTCACGGCATAACACGTGGTCTGCCCGGTCCACCTCTCTCCACAGTAAGCACGGGGAGTTGCTTCAGGTCTCCTACATGACTTAGCCACAATCCCCGTGTGCCCCCTCAAAGACATTTTTGGGGCTGCCTCTCGTCCCTGTTGCTCTGCCGTGCTAACTCCTTATAATGCCGCCGCTCTGCTTTGGCTGCCTCCAGCTCTTCCCTGGGGCGGCGATATTCCCCAGCCTGTGCCCAGGGTCCCTTACCGTCCAAAATCTCCTCCCATGTCCAGGAATCCAGAACCCTCTGCTCCTGGTTACCACGCTGCTTGGTCCGGTTGTGGTGGGCAGTTCTGTAAGGATATTCGTAGGTGGAAGAAGGTGAAGAGGACCAAGGTGCAGTGTGGTATGTGTTCATGGTAAATTGAATAAAGAAACCGAACACTAGAACAAAAAAACAATAAAGCGGAACAAACGAAACAGTTTTGTCGGGTGCAGACGCACAAAGACAGAAAACAACTACCCACCAACATCAGGTGGGAACAGGCTACCTAAGTATAGTTCTCATTCAGAGACAACGATTGACAGCTGCCTCTGATTGGGAACCATACCAGGCCAAACACATAGAAATACAAACATAGAATGCCCAGCCCAACTCACGCCCTGACCAACCTAAAACAGAGACATAAAAAATGAACTAAGGTCAGTCCGTGACAGTCTAAGCCTGACCAAACATTCACAAAGTTTGTCAGAAAACAAATACATACAGGTAATTAGAAAACTCCTTTGCTATGCCTAAGTCAATGTGTGGGTCCAGCCTTGTGAAAACAGCAGATGAGAGATCTGCCACAAAAAAAGAGCTTTTTTTCCTCTTATAATGGCAAATGTGTTAGACATGAGCATTTCCTTTGTGTACTTAAGTCTTTTTTTAATTGGATGATATGCCTCGTAGACTTCAGAACAACAACAAAGTGGCTGTGTCATTGCTCTATTGAGACATGAGAACTCTGGATTACAAATCGAGCACTTAAACATCTAAGTACATATTCGAATTCCCTTCTTTGACTTGAATGTGATCCACAGATCATTTAGTTAGTTCTTAGAGATGATGCATTGCTATATCATTCAACATTCAATATAATACATCCCCAGATCATGAAGACAAGAGCAATCTCCCTGATTTAAGAGGAATAATCATTTATGTCACTTTAGCATACACTTCAACACTAGAAGTGCTGAGGCAGTCACTCTGACTGCATATTAATTCAAAATCTAAATATCTCTGCCATTTTGTAAGTCATGCAGCCCTCCGTCCTTGACTTTTCCTGGATAAGTCTATTTTATAACACACATATGTTGTTTGAATTTTGATATCACAAACAGAATTTTGTATTTTAAGCCGTTTTAAGAGGAAATGTCCTACAGAGTCACATGCAGGTAAGACATTTGATTTCTGTATAGCGTCAGAAACTCTGAAGAAACTAGCTCGATTTCAAAACATCAATTTTTTTCAAACATTTTGGATAAATTGACCGCAGTAGAAGTAGTTTACTTGGCCTTGTTGTGCTCTAAAGAAAACTCTTTCTAAGATCCTGAGGTCTGTCAAGGTTTAAGAAACTTCTGTTCAGTCTATTGAGTTCTCCGCTGGACTGACGAGCTCCTAGCAGTCTAGTCAACAATAACACCCCGTGACTGTGGTAACGGGTAGGAGCGGGACGGGGGCGGGATTAGGACTTGCGAGTGCGTAGGATTCTCGCTGCGTAGGATTCCCGATTGCAGCGCTTCAATTTGTCATGGCAGGAAAATGGTGCCGCCGTGTAAAACCCCATCAAAACCTAACCAAGCGCTCCCCCTTCCCCTCAGCCACAACCCGTGTCCATACATAACGCCATCAGTGTCCAATACCACAAGCCACGGTTTATGAAACCTATGATGAAAAAGGTACAGATAGTGATAGTGACTTTGCAAGACAAATAAATAACTTGCTCAACGGTGGTGGCTAGACAGTTCGTGAAGGCTAGATATTTCTCCTGAGAGCTGTTTGACTTAATTCTCCTACTGATGAGAGACTTGAGAAAATGAAAATGTATTCAAAAATATAGCTTCTGTTCTGCCAAATTATATTCAGAAGGAAATTAAATCAAAGACTGCGGCTATATGCCCCTTATTTACCAGGAGGATAATAAGGACCCTACTTACTTGATTATCTTCTATTTTCTCCTCTTATCTCCTCTCATTCCTTCAGCTTGGGCCCAGAGATTCAGACCAGAGAAGGAGTTGGCGCTAACCGGACCTGGGCTCAAATAGTGTTGGTTTTTCTTTCAAATATGTTGAAAATATTGATTGAGCCTGATCTGGAGCGCCGGATGGGCAGAGTTTGCACTTTCGGGACTACTCTATTGGATCCATTGCGCCAGACGTGCTTAATCAAGCGCAGTTGGGTTGTTTGAAAGAAAAACACTATTTGAACCCAAGGTCTCGCTCTTCTAACTGCTTCACACACTGAAGAAGGCGGCCTGAATCTCATGCCCTTTGTCTCTCTTCTATACCCCCCCCCCTCTCCTCTCTTCTTTCTCTCTCATCTCTTCCTAATGAAACTCATTATTTCTAGTCTTATCCAAATGCCACCCTTCCAAAGGAATTCAATTTCAATACTGCTGACCCAGTGGTTAGCCAGCCGGCCGCAAGAAATGGCATCATGTACTGACTGCTCTTCGTAACAAACTACACCGCATGATGACAGGGGGAACAGGTTCGCCCACGCCTCATGCCCCCCCGTTCTCAAAGACACAGTGTCCCATATCATGATTCAATATGACTGCTGTGAGCTGTACACACTAGCATCATTGCCAAGGCATGGTCTTTATCAGTACCACATCAATCCATCTTCTATATCACACTGTCATTAAAGTTAGCGAGAAGGCGATAGTCTAATGGATGGCGCTTTGATATAACAGGTAAAGGTCTTTCTCAATGGCAGGTGGCATTCAATCTCGGTAATGGAGATGGTGAAGTCGATATCTGCTGCTGTGACCAATAGGGATTAGCTACATGTTAGGATCAGTAGCATTCTTCACTAGGACATGAGTTAATAATGAAAGCCGATGGTTGCCTATCGCTTGTGCTCACATGGTGTGTCCTCCCTGCAATGGAAGTGATATCTGATGAATTCTCACAGAGGACAAAACACAAAAAAGATCTGTATGCCACTTCCACATAATATTGGATTTTAGAAGTCATACAATTACATGAAGTGCTCTTTAGTTCCCAAAAGGACATTTGTGAACGGACTTCCGTTTCATCCACATTTCCCCATGAACTGAATTCACAGGAATAACCACATTCCCGTATTTCCTTCGGAGGTGAAGAGGTGATCTGTTGCCTGATCTATTTCTTTTTTTCTTTCTTTTTAAAGTCCGTGGCAAACGGGAAACATTTACATAGACACATAGCTGTGAACATCCGCCATGTTTGCATCGAGGCATACAGTGAGCGTTCATAACTGTTAGGTTGACTTAATGTCTCAATCTGATGAATCCATTTATGGAAAAGTGTGACTAAAAAACATGAAAAGCATAACCCAGGGCCTGTATTCACACTCTCGGGTGTATGTGCTGATCTAGGATCAGTTTAGCATTTTAGTTCACAATGGAGAGAAAAAAAATCAATTGACAGGGGAGACCTGAACCTAGATAAGCACTCCTACTCTGAGACCCTCTAGTGGTTAGAGTGTTGGGCCAGTAACCAAAAGGTTGCTGTATCTAATCCCCGAGCTGACAAGGTCAAAATGTGTCTTTCTGCCCCTGAGCAAGGCAGTGAAACCCACTGTTCCCCGGGCACCGATGACATAGATGTCGATTTAAGGCAGCCCCCCCCCCGCACCTGGTTGGGTTAAATGTGGAAGACACATTTCAGTTGAAGGCAGTCAGTTATACAACTGACTAGGTATTCCCCCTTTGCCTTTTTGATGAATACAGGCCCAGAAGTCTACACCAAGGAACTACGTTCAGCTGCTCACAAAGAAACAACGCTAAGTGTTTAAATGCGTTTGGTTTAGAATGTAACAGGGATGAGCGTGTCTTTGGTAATCGGAGGAGAGATGCTCTTTGAAAATTGGGTGGGAATGGGTACTTAAACTTGATACTAAAAAAATATTAATGGATGTTAATATTAATAATAAGTGTGAATATCGGTGTCAAGTTTTTGTAGGATCCTAGCAATAATCTAAGTTATATTGATGTCATTTGAAATAGGTTAAAGATGCAGTTAATTATTTTGTAATGTCATTCTACAGCAGATTGTTTCTCACCTTGACAGTAGTCCATGGGCCAGGGGAAACTCTAATCCATGTTGTTCAGATTTCTTTAAACAGCCACCACAAACCTCCGCTAACTTTAGCCACATGGTGCTTAAGATCAAAAGAAGTGATAGGGGCACTGAACTTCCCCTTTTTTATTTCGATTTTTTATTAACCTTTATCTAACTAGGAAAGTCAGTTAAGAACAAAATTCTTATTTACAATGTTGACCTACCCCGGCCAAACCCGGATGACGCTGGGCCAATTGTGTGCCGCCCTATGGGACTCCTAATCACGGCCGGATGGGATGCAACCTTTAACGTTGCCTAACCGTGAAAAAAAAAAGTGTTTGATTACTGGAACGAACCAGTATAACTAAAACTCACCTGCGTAATTAAACCACCATGAGAAAGAACATGGTGGGAAGCAGAGAAGTAAGCGATGTGAACAAAAGTTTACACAAAACCCTATTTGACTTGGCTCAAAAAGTCTTGTAAACTACCGGATGGTTTATTTAAACAGGATTTGGAACACAAATACGGGAACAAAAAGGGAGTTGGGAAACGCGTTACCCTGACTTTCACTGGCAACAAGATATTACAGCAATAAGATTAATGGACAAAATGTACAAAATGTTTATTTTGTATTATTTCATGCCAGCAGTCTGGACATTGTTATATTGCACTTCTTCTCAGAGTGGGTCAGTTTCTCTTTCCTTCTGCATGTCATACATTGACAGCTCCTCTGTACTGATGGCATCGAGACTGCTGGCACACTGGGGTGAATCTGAAAAGTATTACTTCTGTTCCTCGTATCCTCTCTCCTTGCATCCTCACACCCTATTCGAGGAGAAGCTCCAAGGTCCATCCCGTCTGACTTTCTCCTCCAATGGGATTTGAGAAGGAGGCAATGAGACAAGAGGAATTATGCAAAAGACTACTGAGATTCACCCTTGGACTCTCCAGCCTTCTTTTCCCTTTAGTTTGGAGGCTAAGACTCAATTCTTAACCTGATGCTCCGAGGCAAAGCCCCAAACTATGGGGATGTTTATTGTCTTGGCTGATAATATCCGTCCTGGGGCGGAGGGAGGTTGTGCTCCTCTGACATTAACAGTATTTTCCCACAGCTGAGGGAGGGAGTGTTGTGGGATGTTGGGTGTCCCTGACCCTTTTTGGGAGTCTTTGGGAGTATTTTCCCCCCTTTTCGCCTGTGGACTGCAATAGGACGGTGTCCCAATGCTCCTGTCATGGAAGTTGTCGCCTTGTTTTTACAAGGAGGCTTCTCTGTGGGCTGTCCAGAGGTTTTGCTCAGTAAAGATGATAGAAATTCCCAGATTTTCCTTGGTTGTTTCATGACTGTCCTCCTGCAGATTGTTTTTTATTGTGTGTCATTTTACAACTTAAATGGACTGTTTTGTCAGAAATTCCTTTTTGGACTACAGTTGCTAACAAATATGTTTTGTTGCTGACTAGAATAGGGAATATTAGCTAATTACAGTACTTCTGAATGTTATCTTTGAAAATCAGGAATCACGCCAGATGTACTTATGTCCCCAGACAATGCTTTTAGTTTGAAAAACAAACGGGAAAATTACAACCATAAACAGGTGCTATGTAATAATGCTCGAACTGGTTCGAACTCCATTTCTGTTTGTGATTTTAAGATCCCAACACCGACAGTGTGTTATAAAGGCTTTTTTCAGGAAAAGTCGGGCATCACTTTAAAAAAATGTCAGAGGAAATAAAAACATCATGAGCGGTCAACACTTTGGAAGTTCTGGTGTGAAGTGAAAATACAGATGTAGAAACCTTTCTGGTTGGGTTTACAAAACACAATGGTTTCTTAGCTCTTTCACAAAACTGTCATCGGCAGTGCAGGTCCTCCAAATTGAATACATAGCCCTGTTGCAATTTTTGGGAAGGTTTAAGCCGGGACACGAGTCCGAGAGTGTATTTTTATTTTTTATTATTTTTGCGAGTGATCTCCATCTCTAGTCTACTCTGGACCCTGGGAGGACGAGCCAAAGCTCCGACAACTTCATCCAGATGAATGGGCTCTAAATGAGAGCCGCTGAAAGAGCCTTTAAACTCTTGGCGCCCCAATGGTGTGAGTGGGATGCGAGCGACATATTGATCTCTCAGACTGAAATGTCAAGACTGCACTGTCTGCGCTGGTATCTGTCTGTTTATCCCAGAGACTGAGGGACTGAGGGAATGGACATTACAGCAGCAGACTTGGGTTCAACAAGTGTTTGTTCATCTTTCTATTGATTTTAGCCATTTGAATGCCCGGAATACCAGATGAGTGAGTTTTGCGCTATTGTGCCATTCCACTGGATTCATTGCACTCAATTAAACGCAGCTAAAGTATTTGAAAGAAATCAGGAAGACAATACTATTTGAACCCAGTTTGTATGATCTGCATTTGTGTCTACTGGTCTGAGAGGCAGAGGGACTGTATAACATTAAAGTACCTTGGCTGTGTATAGAGGTGATGACAGACAGACAGACAGACAGACAGACAGACAGACAGACAGACAGACAGACAGACAGACAGACAGACAGACAGACAGACAGACAGACAGACAGACAGACAGACAGACAGACAGACAGACAGACAGACAGACAGACAGACAGACAGACAGACAGACAGACAGACAGACAGACAGACAGACAGACAGACAGACAGACAGACAGACAGACAGACAGACAGACAGACTAGGGCCACCCTACTCGCTTTCTGTCACCCCTGTCATAATCCAGTCATGCATGTGAAGACAGAAGAAGTGATCCAAATGGAACCAAACAGGGCTTTAGCCAAGCGAGCGCATTGTTTTTGATGTGACCAGATGAGGCCCTTAGACAAGGAATGCTTATTTGGAATGTATCAATGGAATATTGCAAATATATTGGTTGGAATTCTACGGCTTGTGGGGTTACATCTAGACCAGAGTTAACTAGGGTAATTATTTACTCCGGTTACGGCAGATATCTAAAGGATCACATAGTTTACTGTGCTTACACAGATTATTGGGGGAATCTTGGTGATGACCATTGAGAGCAAGAACCCCAAGGTCAGGTCCATTACTTCCAACCAGCCGAAGGAAGTGTCTTGATTGGTTCGGGACAGACTGGCTGAGACGATCTGTTGTCCAATGAGCCTGCAACTTGGACGTAACATTTTGCTCCCATAAAACCTTTTATTTACCTGCCGGGTTCTGTTTTTTTTTGGCAACAGAGCAGCGCACAAGGTAGCGGACTGTGGCATGACAAAAGGTCCCAGGGTTAAAATAGCGAAAGGGGCACTGACTGTTAGGCTACAACACTTTAAACCCAGAGCTCACTCAATGAGCAGTCATCAGCGGAGAAGAGAAACACGAGTGTAAATTATGCCGGATAAGGACGTCAGCTAAGCAAAACACAATATAACAGAACTTGAGTCCAGACAGACCAGGCTTATTCCTTAGAGTAGTGGTTCCCAAACGTGTGTCGTCCCCGTACCCCTTCAAACATTCAACCTTCAGCTGCGTACCCCCTCTAGCACCAGGGTCAGCGCACTCTCAAATGTTTTTTTGTTGCCATCATTGTAAGCCTGCCACACACACGATACGATACATTTATTAAACATAAGAATGAGTGTGAGTTTCTGTCACAACCCGGCACGTGGGAAGTGACAAAGAGCTCTTATAGGACCAGGGCACAAATAATCATCTAATAATAATCAATAATCTTGCTCTTTATTTAACCATTTTACACATAAAACCTTATTTGTTCATGGGATATTGTGAATAACTCACCACAGGTTAGTTAGAAGGGTGCGCTTGAAAGGATGCTCATAACTCTGCAATGTTGGGTTGTATTGGAGAAAGTCTCAGTCTTAAATCATTTTCCACGCAGTCTGTGCCTGTATTTAGGTTCCATGCTAGTGAGGGCCGAGAATCCACTCTCACATCGGTACGTGGTTGCAAAGGGCATCAGTGTCTTAACAGCGCGATTTGCCAAGGCAGGATACTCTGCGTGATTGATGTGAATTATTAATTCATGCGATTGGATGTTCGTTATTTGACTAGGCTACTTGTGTTTGACATTGTGTTGTTATTTCGCAGAACAGTAGGTGGTTGAATTTTTTTTTTGGCAGTGAAACGAGGCTACTCAGGCGAGAAGAAAACTTCACCCAAATGTATAACCCCGTTGGAAAATCTAAATGGACTGTTTGAAAATGTGAATCACATTTTTATTTGGCGTACCCCCGACGGCATTGCGTGTACCCCAGTTTGGGAATACTTTCCTTAGACGAACGGCATTTGAAAACTCTTGTTGTTTTCTAATCTATAGATCTTTTTCTCCGATCCGTTGTAAATCTAGACATATTGCCAGTGAAGGATTCTTACCAGAAGGCTTTAGAAAAAGAGTACTATTTTTGGTCTTCTTCTTGGGCACTCGAGACATTCTTTATTATATAAATGCACGCAATAAGTAGGGATATTTGTGCAGATCTTTCCATGTGAGGGAAAAGCAATCAGGTGCTAAACCCTGCCCCCCTTTGTGTTTGTTCCAACATGCTACTCTGATTTAGGAGGGGAGAGAAAGGGAGGAAGCCGATACACTATGCACCAATACAACTCACTCTCCCCCCTCTCTCTGTCTTCCTCACACTTTCTTTCCCTCTCCAGTCCTCTCTTTTCTCTCTCTCTCTCTCTCTCTCTCTCTCTCTCTCTCTCTCTCTCTCTCTCTCCGCTCCTTTCTCTCTTTCTCCATAAACTACAGACACTCACTCTCTTCCTTCTCCAGTCCTCCCTTTTCTCTCTCTCTCTCCGATCCTTTCTCTCTTTCTCCATAAACTACAGACATTCACCCTCTTCCTTCTCCAGTCCTCCCTTTTCTCTCTCTCTCTCTCTCCTTTCTCTCTTTCTCCATACACTCAGACATTCACTCTCCTTCTCTCCTCCCTCTCTCTCCATAAACTACACACACACACACACTCTCTCTCTCTCTCTCTCTCTCTCTCTCTCTCTCTCTCTCTCTCTCTCTCTCTCTCTCCCTCTCTCCATAAACTACACACACACACACACACTCTCTCTCTCTCTCTCTCTCTCTCTCTCTCTCCTCTCTCTCTCTCTCTCCGCTCCTCTCTCTCTTTCTCCATAAACTACACACATTCACACACACACTCTTCTCTCTCCCTCTCTCTCTCTCTCTCTCTCTCTCTCTCTCTCTCTCTCTCTCTCTCTCTCTCCCTCTCTCCATAAACTACACACACACACACACTCTCTCTCTCTCTCTCTCTAAACTACTCTCTCACTCTCTCTCTCTCTCTCTCTCTCTCTCTCTCTCTCTCTCTCTCTCTCTCCGCTCCTTTCTCTCTTTCTCCATACACTACAGACATTCACTAGCTTCCTTCTCCAGTCCTCCCTTTTCTCTCTCTCTCTCTCCCCTCTCTCTCTCTCTCTCTCTGTCTCTCTCTCTCTCTCTCTCCTCCGCTCCTTTCCCTCTCTCCATAAACAGACACTCACTCTCCCCTCTCATGTCTTTCCCCCTACCTCTCTCTCTCCACCCCCTGCATTTTCCCCCATAAAGTACAGAGTGCAGAGATTAGAAGGATACTGATTAAAGGAGTGAGGATGCATCTTCTCCTGTCGTGACTCAGAGATATAAAGATATGAAAGACTACTACAGACAGGATCTATATTTGATCACTCTTTTGTTGCTGAGAATGTTACTGTGCCATAGGAAATGCAGATAAGCATAAATTCACTGAAAACCCTCACTAACACAGTTAAATGAACAGTATTCCACTTTTCATGTAGCCTCATTTTGATCAGCTAATAGCCTAACAACTGATCAAGCAACGTCATGGGCTAAATGTTCAACGCAGATACATTTTTCTGCGACAATAGAGGTCACATTAAGATCCTACATCTGAACACTTTAGGCTGGCAGAAAGATGGCCCCTCACACCGTGATAAACTCCTTATTTTCCTCCATAAAAAAAAATCACAATGTTGAATTACGCCACTTGCATCAGGCGAATAAATAATCCATTTAACCTCCAAAACATGGAACGCAGGTTGAAAGTCACTGGGTAACTTTTATTACCAGAGTAGAAATTGAAGTCTGTTGCCAACTCCATATAGACCATAGCTGGGTTATATTCACAAGTAGTCAAACGGAGGCAAGCGGACCAAAATGGGGAGGGACTACCTGAACTTGCCCAAAGACAAACCTTCATTTTTGTTCAAACGGTTACGGTTTACACCAATGAAGAGGACCCCTGTTTACAAAATGTTGTTCCATCTGTAATTAACATGAAGAATACAGAGAAATATGATAGGATAAACATGATGTACCCCAGTGTCCTACGCGTAATTGGATCTAAAACATAGTTTTATTGGACTGTCCAACCAGGCTAGGTTTATGCTGATTAGATTAGATGAGACTGAATAACATTTGTAGAGTGGTTTTGTCCCAAATGGTAGCTGTCTGTGTGTTCTAAATGACTCTCACTTATGCCTGTGTCAAGGACACGAGGGCTTATTCGTATAAGAAAATGAGATGCCGCGGACAGAGTTTTCCAATCTGAATAGTTTCTCCTCTGCCTGCTAATTCACATAATAGGGAAAAGAGGCCTGTTTCCTTTGTGAGAGAAAAAACATGTTTCCTATTGATGCGCACACACTGATTCTCCAGTCTCCACGGAGTTGCCTGTGGCTACAGCTACAGCCAACGGGGAATAACCAAGGAAGGACCATGTCCGCACAGGACCAAAAAACTGTCACCACAACTGTCACGGCAGCCCCACTCAGACCTCTCCCCTCACTCCTCTAAAACATTGAGATTTAAGGCGACCAAACAAAGAACTGAGTTCTCTATCTCTCTCATGTGGGGAAATGTTAAAGTAGGTGGCTAAAAAACAGAAACATTTCACTTTCAGAAATGTTTCTGTTGCTATGGGTCAGTATTGAGTACAAATAGTATAAAACATGTATAACCCTTCACCATTTGTTGCAAAAGTCTTTAGCCAAAGAAAGGTCTTTAGCCAAAATGAAAACGGGATAACCCTGCACCCGAGTTCCAAATAACCAACGTTGAAGTCTCCAACCTAGGTGACAAAGGGGATGTAGAACCTCTTGCTAGAACCTCAGCTCGGACAGATGGAATGGGTCTTTTTGAGGCTAAGAAAAGCTACAAGAAAAACACCCACACTGACAAAAACCCCAGTTCACCCACTGTGAGAGACCTGAGACCTGAGAGAATGACTCCTGAACTTGTTTTCAGACTGGTGGTGGTGCTGGCAGGAGAACACAGCACGACTGGTATGGCTGCTGCTATCGTTCCCTACATAATCGATGTCAAAGGAACGCTGTGTTTATCGGTCCCTCTAAACGTGTTTTATGTTGCCGTTATACAGCATGAACCCACACATCCATTTTAACTTGAGATGTGACAGACGTATTGATCCTGTAGAAATAGAATTATTTTCGGCATTTCATTTCTTTGACATGATCCCCTCTTCTTGTCCTTCGGCTGGGACAAAAGCCTGCGCAGGCCTAGTGTTGTACACATTTGATTGCATTACTCTCATCAATAGTATCAATTACTCGAATCAAGACCTCAATTCAATTTCAGCAGGTGTGTTAATGGCGGGCTGGGAGAAAAGTGTGCACGTCCACACAAGCTGTCCAAGACCAGGAGTGAAAAACACTGGACCTGAGTAGGAATTTGAGAGGAGAGCAGACGAGGTCGTCAGCGCCCATGACAGAAGGTTGCATGGCGTTTAAATGACGATATACCTAATGTATCCACAGCAGTGTTTCTAACTCTTGTGGTGGGTGGTATGTACTTGAACATGACTTAGATGTGTTACAGTCCAGACGGGTAATTACTCACATATGAAGCCATAGAACGCCAGCAATATCAGTCTAACTTTTAGTGACAGAGGTTACGATTTTAACGTGAATACGGGTCTCTACTCTATTGTCTGGGGTTGAAGGACCATTTACACTCTTGAAATCAGTTTGATTAAACTACCTTTGAGGTCTGAACTTTTTTTTGGTACAAACTTTCCTTTTTGGAGTTTTAACGACCGTCTAAAAAGGACATATTATCTGGCATAACCTCACCCAGTATGTCTCCGGTTGGGTTTTTAAAAAGCACCGGTCACGCAAATAATAATAAATAATGGAAGTTTGAATTTGCCATGTGAAAATGTAACAACAAATCAACGATGACTTGATTACCCATGTTGAATCTGGAATGGTTATGTTTGGTTTGGCTAGCCGACACTGTTTTCAAATTCCTCCCATACCGCTTGGCTGCTGCAGCAATTTTAACAGTCATTTCTATTTGCTCACACAAACCAATCCCTGCTGAAATCATCCCAGCTAGCACATTACGTTCTGAGAACCATATGTTTCTGAGAGCTTGGTGAGAGCGTGTTTGTCCTACGTTTTAGTTGCTGTTGCATACAACCTTACCACAGCCTTCTGGGAATGGTGCAGGATAGTTGCTTGGCTTTGGAACATTCTCAGTACATTTAAGGAGCCTGACAGAAAGATATTATTTCCTTGGTATTTCATTACATTAACAGAATGTTTCCTAAAAGTTCAAACATGGTTACATTTTATGAAAATGTTGGTAATGTTCTAGGAATGTTTTCCAGCTGGTTTGAACTTGGGAAAATTCTCAAACGTTCGGAGAACGTTAAGAAACATCGTCCTTCTGTGGGAATACTAGTACTCCAGCATACCGTCTTCTCCAGGTTTCCTCATGGTTCTACTTCAATTGTGTTCTGAGAGCATATTTTAGTTAAACTTTTGATAACACTGCTAGCTTAGGTTAACTGGTTTGAACACCAAGCACAGCTAGGACACTTGGAACTGAATTTGCTTAGGCATTAAAAATGCAAACACGTGTTTCTTTATTGTGGTACGGCATCAGTGAGATTTGAAACTATTATCTTCTGTTTTATATCGATGGAAGGAGCTGCGCCACCAGGGTGGAGCTAGCATGCCATGTTTTTTAACTCATACAAAGCTGTTGATTTTAGTCAGACATTTCAAAGGAAAGATCAGGTGTGACCATTTAGTGGGTGCGGCTAACACACCTAAACACACTACAAGATGGAGGATAGAGAGAGTTTTCTTGATCCTGAGAACAGAATGTATATATTTTTCATTTAACATTTCTTAACGTTCTTGATATAATTTGAGAAGATGGCTAAATAGAGCCATGGGGAAACCTGAAGGAAACATTGTATTGAAGTTCTGAAATTCACACAGAAGAACGTTGTTTCTTAACTTTCTCAGAAAATGTTTAGTCATGACTTGAATTACCTTAAAAAAAACATACATAGATTTTATATATATATATATATATACATAGATTTTTTGTTTTTAAAAAAGTCTTCACAAATTTGATATTGTTTCATCGCTGCAACTCCCCAATGCGCTTGGGAGGCGAAGGTCGAGTCATGCGTCCTCTCATGCGTTATTTGGAATTACTATTGCACAGTAAAAGGTTTTCTGTTTTTCATGTAAATGATGTTTTCAAGGTGCACAAGTGGGGCCTACAATTTCAGCTCAAATCAGAAGTTTGTATACTGTGCATTAAAAAGTATGGCCAATGAGTTGAGTTTGTATAACACTGTGCAATACTATTCTGTAAAGTATAGTTTTCCAACTTCTCCTATTTCATGGGAAGTCCAGCAGCACATTGTCACTTAGTGTCCCCTCCCTCTGTAAATACCTAACTACCAGCATCTCCGGTGTTTCAAAACAAAATCAAAAGTGTTTTTTGTCATGTACTGTACACAGATTAGCAGATGTCAAAGCAGGTGCAGCAGAAGGACTGTGTTTCCAGCTCCAGCGCTGCAGTATGTCTAACAGTACAATACCGTTGAGATAAAAAAATTTAAAAACAAGGAATTAAGAACTATCAGAATTATCAATCTCCGAACGAGCAATGTAAATATGTGGTGTGTAAAGCCTATGGATAATATATGGGTAGGAAAAAGGTATGTGGTGAAGTAGTTAAATGGATGAGTTACTTCGAGAATACATTGTGAGCGTACAGTAATTAATCAATTAGCTTCATTTCTCAGAGATCAAATCAAATTTGAACTCTTTTTTTTAATCTCTTCCAAATGATAAGCAACATATTCCTTCCCTCTTCTACTGATGTTACCGCGGAGCCTTTACTCTTGTGTTTACCTATTTAATTACTGGGAGTATGATGTGTATACAGTTGAAGTCTGACGTTTACACACACTTAGGTTTACCTTCAAACTCAGTGCATCTTTGCTTGACATCATGGGAAAATCAAAAGAAATCAGTCAAGACCTCAGCCGTCATACCACTCAGGGAGGAGACACGTTCTGTCTCCTAGAGATGAACATACTTTGGTGTGAAAAGTGGAAATCAATCCCAGAACAACAGCAAAGGACCTTGTGAAGATGCTGGAGGTAACAGGTACAAAAGTATCTATTTCCACAGTAAAACGAGTCCTATATCGACATAACCTGAAAGGCCGCTCAGCAAGGAAGAAGCCACTGCTCGAAAAGCACCATAGACAAGTCAAGAGTACCATTTGCAACTGCACATTAGGACAAAGATCATACTTTTTGGAGAAATGTCCACTGGTCTGATGAAACAAAAAGAGAACTGTTTGGCCATAATGAGCATTTTTATGTTTGGAGAAAAAAGGGGGAGGCTTGTAAAGCCGAAGAACACCATCCCAACTGTGAAGCACGGGGGTGGCAGCATCATGTTGTGGGGGTGCTTTGCTGCAGGAATGACTGGTGCACTTCACAAAATAGAGGCTGGAAAATTATATGAATGTATTGAAGCAACATCTCCAGATATCAGTCAGGAAGTTAAAGTTTTGGCACAAATGAGTCTTCCAAATGGACAATGACCCCAAGCATACTTCTAAAGTTCTGACAAAATGGCTTAAGGACAACACAGTCAATGTAGTGGAGTGGCCATCACAAAGCCCTCACCTCAATCCAATAGACAATTTGTGGGCAGAACTGAAAAGCATGTGCGAGCAAGGAGGCCTACAAACCTGACTCAGTTACATCAGCTGTGTCAAGAGGACCAAAATTCACCCAACTTATTGTGGGAAGCTTGTGGAAGGCAATGCTACCAAATACTAATTGAGTGTATGTAAACTTCTGGCCCACTGGGAATGTGATGAAAGAAATAAAAGCTGAAATAAATAATTCTCTCTACTATTATTCTGACATTTCACATTCTTAAAATAAAGTGGTGATCCTAACTGACCTAAAACAGGGAATTTTTACTATGATTAAATGTCAGGAATTGTGAAAAACTGAGTTTAAATGTATTTGGCTAAGGTGTATGTAAACTTCCGACTTCAACTGTAGATTGTGCGACAATCTTTATATATTACTATTACTATACTATATACTATACTATATTACTATTCCATTATTCAGCAGCTCTCCAACATTTTTAGGTGCATTACTCATACTATTTACTGTAGAGCCTTTACTGTGCTGTTATTTTCTTCTCACACAATCTTTGCCATTGCAGTTACGGTGGAATCATAACGAGGGCACCACAGTACAGCACATAGCCGCGGGACGTAGGGGTGCCCAATGTGCTGTACCAGTACCAGTCAAAAGTTTGAACACACCTACTCATTGCAGGGTTTGTCTTTATTTTTGACTATGTTCTACATTGTAGAATAACAGTGACGACATCAAAACAAATGAAATAACACAAGTGTTAATGCGTTTGAGCCTATCAGTTGTGTTGTGACAAGGTAGGGGTAGTATGCAGAAGATAGCCCTTTTTGGTAAAAGACCAAACTTTAAAATAAAGAATGGGTAGGTGTGTCCAAAC
Source organism: Oncorhynchus gorbuscha (assembly GCF_021184085.1). Taxonomy (NCBI): domain Eukaryota; kingdom Metazoa; phylum Chordata; class Actinopteri; order Salmoniformes; family Salmonidae; genus Oncorhynchus; species Oncorhynchus gorbuscha. The sequence continues at coordinate 16,574,590 of NC_060196.1, read as the reverse complement.
TTTTGACTGATACTGTACTGTGTATATATATACTGAACAAAAATAAATACACAACATGCAATTATTTCAACACTTTTACTGAGTTACAGTTATATAAGTAAATCAGTCAATTTTAAATGACTTCATTAGGCCCTAACCTATGGATTTCACATGACTGGGCAAGATAGAAGCCATGGGAGGGCATAGGCCCACCCACTGGGGAGCCAGGCCCACCCACTGGGGAGCCAGGCCCACCCACTGGGGAGCCAGGCCCATCCACTGGGGAGCCAGGCCCACCCACTTGGGAGCCAGGCCCACCCACTTGGGAGCCAGGCCCACCCACTTGGAAGCCAGGCCCACCCACTGGGGAGCCAGGCCCACCCACTGGGGAGCCAGGCCCACCCACTGGTGAGCCAGGCCCACCCACTTGGGAGCCAGGCCCACCCACTTGGGAGCCAGGCCCACCCAATGGGGAGCCAGGCCCACCAACTTGGAAGCCAGGCCCACCCACTGGGGAGCCAGGCCCACCCACTGGGGAGCCAGGCCCACCCACTTGGAAGCCGTGCCCACCCACTTGGAAGCCAGGCCCACCCACTTGGGAGCCAGGCCCACCCACTTGGAAGCCAGGCCCACCCACTTGGAAGCCAGGCCCACCCACTGGGGAGCCAGGCCCACCCACTTGGAAGCCAGGCCTACCCACTGGGGAGCCAGGCCCACCCACTGGGGAGCCAGGCCCACCCACTTGGAAGCCAGGCCCACCCACTTGGAAGCCAGGCCCACCCACTGGGGAGCCAGGCCCCGCCAATCAGAATATGTTTTCCCCAACACATAGGTCTTTATTACAGACAGAAATGTCCGGGTGGCTGGTCTCAGAAGAAGCTGGATGTGGAGGTCCTGTGCTGGCGTGGTGGTGCGGTTGTGAGGCTGGTTGGACGTACTGACAAATTCTCTAAAACGACGTTATGGTAGAGAAATTAACATGACATTTTTTAGCAACAGTTCTAGTGGACAGTCCTGCAGTCAGCACGCTAATTGCGAGCTCCCTCAACTTGAGACATCTGTAACATTGTGTTGTGTGACAAAACTGCACGTTTTAGAGTGGCCTTTTATTGCCCCCCAGCACAAGGTGCACCTGTGTAATGAGCATGCTGTTTAATCAGCTTCTTGATATGCCACACCTGTCAGGTGGATGGATTATCTTGACAGAAGAGAAATGCTCACTAGAGGGTGTAAACAAATTTCTGCACAAAATCTATGAGACATTTTAAAGGTTTTTGTGTACATGGAACATTTCTGGGATCTTTTATTTCAGCTCATGAAACATGGGACCAACACATTACATGTTGTGTTTATATTTTTGTTCAGTATATATATATATATATATATATATATATATATATATATATATATATATATATATTTAAAATTAGCTTGGTTTGGCTTAAAGGGCAACTCCACCACTTTTCAACCTAATTTTCATCATGTCCAGCACAATACCAGTGTCGACAAGTGACAATGGCCTATTTATAAGTTTTGTAGAGAATAATAAAGTTAAAAAGTTCTACCCGTTGACGTCAAAAGTAAATACATCACATGTAGTTCAGACGACCCGTATTTTCATATCAACCAAAGTTTTAAAAAACATTTATGCTACAAACATCTCTGATCTGTATGGTAATTCAGCTAATGTACAGCACATGCTGTTGTTTGACACCGAAACATCAGTTGTTTGGGAAACGTTATACAACGTCTCTACACATTTTACAGCAGGCATGGGAAGTAGGAAAACATTTAGAGCAAATGAACACACGCGACTGTCCGCTCACCACGGTAACATTCATGTATCCATGTCACACATACAGGCTATAGGCCAGTGGGAATGTTTTGCCGAAGCCATATGAGCTCATACTAGACCCAGATCTTGTTTGTGCTTTCTTGCTAACTCCTATGGTGATCGCGTGACAAGACACCACAAACAGATCTGGGACAATGATGAAACGTTGTTGAATGGTTTAAGTAGCAAATGAACATGTTCTCTTTTTCGTAACACTCAGATTTCGGGAGAGATTGCTTGGCACAGACGGGAAAAGCATAGCCAAGAAGCCCTTCTCAGAAGTGCTTGAAGTGCCGTGTTTGAAATGCTATTGGAGTCTAAAAACCAAACTATAAAGTCGTGTTTTCCATGCTCCTTTAAGCACGGACAAATGTAATGGGTGGTTTGTCAAACTTGTCCATGCAGTCCGGTTGTTTTGAGCCATTTCTCGTAAGGTATCTTTTGGTATTTCGTATGACATGTTCAACGAGGTCATTAATCAATTGCTCGCCTTCAAATCCCAAAGCCCCGTTCCAGGTTTTACAAATCAAATGATAACCATACCAAACTTTGCTGACAAATATTAATCAGCACACAATTCAAATGAAAATGTACGGTATTTCCCTTCAACGTGGTTGTGGCCTAAACCTCCTCTCTCTCTCTCTGGATGTCTTAATAAGTTCCCACTTAATGGGTGTTGTATTAGTAAGTCACTGCGTGTCATCCAATTGCATTGATTAGAATCAATATCCGCCGTTCCGTTCCGTGAGATTATTTTGTAACAATGTGACTGGATTGCGATAACTGCCTAGCGCCTTCTCCCCTTGTCGTGTCCTTGACTGCATCCCCAAAAGTAGGGAATAGAGTGCCATTTGGGACAACGCCCCTGTATTGCTCTGATTCAGTCATTACTGTTCATTGTAACACAGAGGTTGTCAGCTGGTGGCTGGTGTCATCTAGTTAGCCCCATGCTGAGAGAAGACAGTGACGCTTGTGTCTGCTGTGTCTTATTCCCAGACAGAGGACAGAGTCGGCTGAACACTTACAAACAACTTGAGTGTCACAGAGTTGTTGCTCTCCTTCTCTGAACCTGTTCTGTTTTGTTCTCGCTCTCCTTTTCTGTCCTTTGTCTCTCGCTCCGTCTCTGTCCTTGCTCCCCCTCTCATTCTGTCTCCCCCTTCTCAATCCTTCCCTGCCCTTCTGTTTCTTTCCCCTTCTCTGTCTCCCCCTCTCATTCTGTCTCCCCCTTCTCAATCCTTCCCTGCCCTTCTGTTTCTTTCCCCTTCTCTGTCTCCCCCTCTCATTCTGTCTCCCCCTTCTCAATCCTTCCCTGCCCTTCTGTCTCTTTCTCCTTCTCTGTCTCCCCCTCTCATTCTGTCTCCCCCTTCTCAATCCTTCCCTGCCCTTCTGTTTCTTTCCCCTTCTCTGTCTCCCCCTCTCATTCTGTCTCCCCCTTCTCAATCCTTCCCTGCCCTTCTGTTTCTTTCCCCTTCTCTGTCTCCCCCTCTCATTCTGTCTCCCCCTTCTCAATCCTTCCCTGCCCTTCTGTTTCTTTCCCCTTCTCTGTCTCCCCCTCTCATTCTGTCTCCCCCTTCTCAATCCTTCCCTGCCCTTCTGTTTCTTTCCCCTTCTCTGTCTCCCCCTCTAATTCTGTCTCCCCCTTCTCAATCCTTCCCTGCCCTTCTGTCTCTTTCTCCTTCTCTGTCTCCCCCTCTCATTCTGTCTCCCCCTTCTCAATCCTTCCCTGCCCTTCTGTTTCTTTCCCCTTCTCTGTCTCCCCCTCTCATTCTGTCTCCCCCTTCTCAATCCTTCCCTGCCCTTCTGTTTCTTTCCCCTTCTCTGTCTCCCCCTCTCATTCTGTCTCCCCCTTCTCAATCCTTCCCTGCCCTTCTGTCTCTTTCTCCTTCTCTGTCTCCCCCTCTCATTCTGTCTCCCCCTTCTCAATCCTTCCCTGCCCTTCTGTTTCTTTCCCCTTCTCTGTCTCCCCCTCTCATTCTGTCTCCCCCTTCTCAATCCTTCCCTGCCCTTCTGTTTCTTTCCCCTTCTCTGTCTCCCCCTCTCATTCTGTCTCCCCCTTCTCAATCCTTCCCTGCCCTTCTGTTTCTTTCCCCTTCTCTGTCTCCCCCTCTCATTCTGTCTCCCCCTTCTCAATCCTTCCCTGCCCTTCTGTTTCTTTCCCCTTCTCTGTCTCCCCCTCTCATTCTGTCTCCCCCTTCTCAATCCTTCCCTGCCCTTCTGTTTCTTTCCCCTTCTCTGTCTCCCCCTCTCATTCTGTCTCCCCCTTCTCAATCCTTCCCTGCCCTTCTGTTTCTTTCCCCTTCTCTGTCTCCCCCTCTCATTCTGTCTCCCCCTTCTCAATCCTTCCCTGCCCTTCCGTTGGTCTCTCCTTCTCTCCCTTTCCATCTCTCTCCAGTAAATGTGGTTCAGTACAAATCAGTGGGGCTATTTTTTCTCTGCATGATGTGTCAGATATTATAATGTTATTACCTGAGACCAGACCACCAAGGGTCAATACATCACTGCCGGCCAATATTTCAGGCCAAGGCACCATAATAACCCTATCTATAAAGGAGTCAAGCAAGAAACTTATACATCCTACTTCAATGTCTAATTGTCTGTCTGTGACATTTCTGCTTTTTCTAAGGCAACTGTATGCTTAAAGGCTGTTAAGTTCAATGATGCGCAATTTGTTTTTTTAAATATTTGAATATAGACATTTTAGAGGGGGATTATGTAATGCAAGGTTTTTGATTATTATGCTCATTCGAAAGTTCCCAACACCAGGAGGCATTTATAAGAAGCCCAAAATGGAAATCCTTCTCTTGTGACTTATTTTACACAGGCAAAGTTCATATAAAATTATGGTTATGGTTAATGGTTATGAAAAGTTATCTTCCCGAGTGGGTTTCAATTTAAACGAAGTTGATAAAAGTTGCGCTTCTTTATGAAGTTCCCATATTGTAAGAAACAATGTAACCGGAGATAAGATCCATTAATGTAAAAGACGGCGAATTACTCAGATGTTGCCATGGTATCACCGCAAAGCAACCCTCGAGGCCTTTATCTACGGGACAAAAAAGTACTCGCTTCACTTCATCGAACTTCTCCCCAAACATTTCTGAATCTCTAAAGTGTTGCTGTAGTTTTAAGACGGCTGCAGCATCGCTCACTCCAGTCTAGCTGTTCTCAGCTCAGCAACATTCGCCGCATTTGTCGGTTTCACTGCTACCCACCTTACCCTTAACTCATCCCTCTAATGGAGACAAATGCTATACAGCAAAACAAATAACATGTTCCACGTCAAACTTCTTTCTTTTAAGGACGGTCCCGGTTCGATCCCAACCCATGGTTGCAGCGATACGTGAACCAGAGGCAGAGCCTGGGACTGCTTGACCACAGCAGGCCACTGTACATAACTCTTTAATGAGACGAGCCATTGCGTTTAATTATGACTGCATTATGTTGTGTTGGTACCACAGGAGGTTGGTGGCACCTTAATTGGGAGGAAGAGGCTTGTGGTAATGGCTGGAGTGGGATCAAATACATCAAACACATGGTTTCCATTTGTTTGACGCCATTCCATTCGCTACGTTCCAGACATTACTATGGGACGTCCTCCCCTCAGCAGCCTCCACCGGTTGGTATAGAACATTACTGTGTCTAGAAATTGGGTTCACCTTTGGGACGTGCACGTTCTTATCCAGACTAATGGCTCCTATTAATTTTCTATTCCAAGTGAAGCATTTGTACGCCATCTCATCTTCCAGCTAAGCATTCAACAGACACGGGCACACACACACACACACGGATGCACACCCACGGGCACACACACACACACGGATGCACACCCACGGGCACACACACACACACACGGATGCACACCCACGGGCACACACACACACGGATGCACACCCACGGGCACACACACACACACGGATGCACACCCACGGGCACACACACACACACGGATGCACACCCACGGGCACACACACACACACGGATGCATACCCACGGGCACACACACACACACGGATGCACACCCACGGGCACACACACACACACGGATGCACACCCACGGGCACACACACACACGGATGCACACCCACGGGCACACACACACACACAGATGCACACCCACGGGCACACACACACACACGGATGCACACCCACGGGCACACACACACACACGGATGCACACACACAGTGTTAGGGAGTAACTGATTACATGTAATCTGATGACAAATAAACCAAATGTAATCAGTTACTTTACCAGCAAACATATTGTAATCGGATTACAGATACTTTCGGGAAAAAAAGTGATTCTTTTCTGGATTGCTTTTCAATTCAGGAAATATTTGGAAGAAAAAAATGCATGATGACACCTTTCTGTTTTCTCATCGACATTCGACTCAGCATTGAAAAACACCTGAGTCAGAGACGACTATGATGACAACAAATGTGTTTGATGGATCCTTTTTTTGTCTTCTTCTAAATGCCTTTTAAGGGGAAAGTCATCCAAAAGTAACAGAAAGTAATCAGATTACCTTACTGAGTTTGGGTAATCCAAAAGTTACGTTACTGATATATTTTTTTTACAGCAACTGTAACTGATTACATTTAGAAAGTAACCTACCCAACCCTGCACCCCCCCCCCCACACACACACCTCAGGATGAAACTGTTGTCCTCTATGCCAAGCTTGCAGATTGCTTTGATTATAACCTATCTGTATTGCCCCCTCTATTTGTTTGCTCCCTGACAGCTCTTTGTATCACGAGTCTATATATAATACCGGCTGAATCAAGATTTACTCTCCACCGCACCTCTAGGTTCTGATGAATGGGAGGTACATTTGTAACAGTGTCTGCAGCTCCCGAAGGCAGGGAAATGTGTGTGTGTGTGTGTGTGTGTGTGTGTGTGTGTGTGTGTGTGTGTGTGTGTGTGTGTGTGTGTGTGTGTGTGTGTGTGTGTGTGTGTGTGTGTGTGTGTGTGTGTGTGTGTGTGTGTGTGTGTGTGTGTGTGTGTGTGTGTGTGTGTGTGTGTGTGTGTGTGTGTGTGTGTGTGTGTGTGTGTGTGTGTGTGTGTGTGTGTCAGTGCGGTACCTTCGGGTGAGTAATTGTATTCCTGCTGGACAGATAAATAATATCGAAGGAGAAAGGGGACAAATGTTCCCAGCTATGACATTTCTGTTGTAGCCAAGTGCATCTCAGAGTGGTCCAAAACGTCAAGGTTACGCACAGCGAGAGAGTGAGGGGATGTGAAAGGAGAGGGCTGTCAAACAAACAGACTGTAGGCCCTATCACTCATTGTGATGGCATCAAAAGGTACACACTGCTCGCTAAAATCAACCACAAAACACAGAAGAAAATGATCATTTCAAATAACCCCTCTTTCTTCTACTACAGGAACTTTGTTCATTAACTACCATATATCACAATGCCACACGTCTCAGAAAGCTGATTGAAGTTTCAAAGCCAGAGTGTGGCCGAGTGAGCAAGGGATTGTGACCAGAGTGATTATCATCGGGACAAGACCGTCAGGGACAAGACAGTCAGAGAGATATTGTTGCAGGATTGAGACAGTGCGGGGGGGGGACAAGTGACAGGGCATGACGGGACGGTAGTCAACATTGACAGTGCCAAATCTAATTCTGTTCTACTGATACAACCCATGCGTGTGTGTGTGTGTGTGTGTGTGTGTGTGTGTGTGTGTGTGTGTGTGTGTGTGTGTGTGTGTGTGTGTGTGTGTGTGTGTGTGTGTGTGTGTGTGTGTGTGTGTGTGTGTGTGTGTGTGTGTGTGTGTGTGTGTGTGTGTGTGTGTGTGTGTGTCTCTCTCTCTCTCACTCTCCAATTCAAGGGCTTAATTAACATTGTCAAAGCAAGTGAAGTAGATAATAAACAAAAGTGAAATAAAAGAGTTAGAGTCAACATTAGAGTAAAAGTTCCACAAGAATAAAAACATTTCAAATGTCATATTATGTCTATATACAAGGTTGTAAACGTTGCGCAACTAGTTAAAGTACAAAAGAGAAAACAAACATAAATGTGGCTTTTATTTATAATGGTTGTTTGTTCTTCACTGGTTTCCCTTTTCTTGAGGCAACAGGTCACAAATATTGCTGCTGTGACAGCACACTGTGGTATTTCGGGAGTTTATTGAAAATGTTTTATTTTATTTTCTCTCTCTCTCTCTCTGTCTGTCTTTCTCTCTCTGTCTCTCTCTCTCTCTCTCTCTCTCTCTCTCATTTACTCGAGTTTAAATGTCATTGTCTCTTCACACCACACACTGTGACACCATGTCACTATTTTAGTGCTGATATTTTGCTATCCATTAGTAAGCGGGGTCCTTTTTCCGGAAGGCTTGGACTAACCAGAGAATTATGCTCACATTGCTTCCAAACACGTCGCCTAATGTCGCATGTGTGTGCAGGCTGTATAATTCATCTGCCCAATCTGTCCGTATCCTTAACACTTCTGATCTTGGGTTACTTTTCGACGACCTTGTTACATCACATGAATAAGCTGTAGATCAAATTACACACCATCTTTTACAGAAGCAAAACACCAATGCGAACATATGAAACACGAAGACATTTTAAGCTATGACTGTATTGTTTTTAAGTGTAATGGTTCAAAATGTGGACTTACACATTATGAAAAGAAGAAAAAAAGGAGAGAAAAAAAAGAATTAAAGATCGTATCAAAATATCTGGGACTAATTGCTTTATTAAATGTTCTCGTCAGCATCGTTCATTACAACGAACCACGTCATGGTGAATTAGAGGAAGCTAATGCCTTATCAGGGGCAAGGGGTTGGGGTTGAGGCTCCAGTTCATCTCAAAGGAAATGAACAGAAATGGAAAGTCTTTCAAGAACATAACCAACCGGTCATAATGCCAACGATGGCATGGTGAGAGGGCTCAAGAACGCGGCACATTTAATCAACACTGTCCCTCCGTTAAAGGCCGACTCAGTGACAGTTGTCGCAATAATCTCATCGGTTGTCGATCCTTGCATCCGTAGCCCCATCTATGAATTTGAGATCCCTTAGTTTTATAGCAAAACAAGGCTGCCGTTTTGTCGTTTTTCGACTTGAGGAATGGGTCTTTGAAACATGAAAAGAGTGGGCCTTTATAACACCTGCATTGCCAACAGGTTTGATATACAGTACCTCGTCACAACACAACTGATTGGCTCAAATGGATTAAGAAGGAAAGAAATTCCACAAATTTAATGTTAATTGAAATGCATTCCAGGTGACTACCTCATGAAGCTGGTTGAGAGACTGCCAAGAATGTGCAAAGCTGTCATCAAGGAAAAGGGTGGCTACAGTACTTTGAAGAATCTCAAACATATTTTGATATATTTAACACTTTTTTTGGTTACTACATGATTCCATATGTGTTTTTTCACAATTGTGATGTTTTCACTATTATTCTACAACGTAGAAAATAGTACCAATAAAGAAAAACCATTACATGAGTAGGTGTGTTCAAACGTTTGACTGGTACCGTACACAGCAGCTGAGGGACCTCAGATGCCTGCCTTTCCTCCTCATCTCGTCCCATGAGATGACATGGATAGTTCAGAGCTTCTGCTCTGAACTATCCAATCAGGCTCCAGTCATTTTAAAACATGCATTATAGACGTGAGGCAGGTCAAAGTCTTCACCCAGACTGTAATTATGATCCGTTATGAAACAGGAAAACAGATTCTTGTTCCTGGAATCATGTGTCAGCCATGATCGGTCCTTGGCGGCAGTGTGATCATCTAAGCAGTGAAATTACAGCCCATCATAACGCACATTTAGACACCGGGGAACAAAGCCTCTTAATTAGGATGAATTACACTGATTAACAGAAATAAACATCCCCCCGTTAAGGCTGAGAGAGATGCTGCTGTGTGTGTGTGTGTGTGTGTGTGTGTGTGTGTGTGTGTGTGTGTGTGTGTGTGTGTGTGTGTGTGTGTGTGTGTGTGTGTGTGTGTGTGTGTGTGTGTGCAGCAGCCTTGCCATTTCCCACTCTCCCTACCAGGAAAAATAGCACATGATTCCCTCTAAGAGTGATCCTCCACATACTTACGAACATCCGCGTATCACTTGCGTACATCAAACTATACACAAAGGAGGTTTAAGGTGTCAAAATGGTATTGCATTGTTGGGCAGGGTTTGTTCAATATGACCTGGCAAAAACGTGAATCACAACAATTACCAGTAACACAGCAGTCTGAACAAAGACACTACAGCTAGATAGCCAGTGACACACAACACATTTACGTTGTTTGCAAACTCCTGTTCAGCCGTTTGAACAAACAGACCATAGCACTATCGAGATAGCTTGTGATATTTTTTTATTTATTTTACCTTTATTTTACTAGGCAAGTCAGTTAAGAACAAATTCTTATTTTCAATGACGGCCTAGGAACAGTGGGTTAACTGCCTGTTCAGGGGCAGAACGACAGATTTTGTACCTTGTCAGCTCGGGGATTTGACACTTCCTTTTCCCAATGCGCAGTTCACTTCCCAACTCTTAGCATCTTTCCTCTCAGGATCTCGGAGACAGACGCGTGATGATTCTTTACTCCAAGTGACTTGAGGATGAGACTGCGTTCGAGAGCTGTGTCTCTAGAGGCCGTTTGGAAATCTTCTCTGCTGCCTCTCTGTTGTGAAGAGGCTGACAAGGACGGAGGGAGACAGAGCGAGAGATACATAGAGGGGGTGGGGAAGAGTGGGAGATACATAGAGGGGGGTCAGAGAGGGAGATACATAGAGGAGGACAAAGAGGGAGATACATAGAGGGGGACAGAGAGGGAGATACATAGAGGGGGGTCAGAGAGGGAGATACATAGAGGGGGACAGAGAGGGAGATACATAGAGGAGGACAGAGGAAGATACATAGAGGGGGACAGAGAGGGAGATACATAGAGGGGGGACAGAGAGGGAGATACATAGAGGGGGGGCAGAGAGGGAGATACATAGAGGGGGGACAGAGAGAGATACATAGAGGGGGGCAGAGAGGGAGATACATAGAGGGGGGGGGGCAGAGAGGGAGATACATAGAGGGGGGGCAGAGAGGGAGATACATAGAGGGGGGCAGCGAGGGAGAGGTCAAAAAAGAGAAAAGTGAGAGAGGAAGAGAAAAGCCAGAAATAGGGTGAGTGTGAGTGAGAGAGAGAGGGGCTCTGCATGTAAAAGCAGTCAGATAAGGTGAGCGCTGATGAAAAGCATACGGGCAGGCAGAGACAAGTAGACAGATGCCGCAACAGGCATCATAAATCTTAATTAGCCATTAGGGTCGCATATGTCAAGAGCTGTCACACGTACAAGTCACAAGTTATAAAAAATAAATCCAAAGCTTTGTTTTGACACATTAAGTTAAGATAACTATCGCACACACACTCCCACACACTCTCCCATGTTAATTCATGTTAATTCATGCCTCAGAGATTTTGGGCTAGATCGGCCCTCTTGATCTTCTAAAGCACTAATTATCAGCTTTTATGAGACTCCCAGAAAGTCTATTAACTCTGGAACAGACAGATAGAGGCATTTCCGGACCGAGGCCAAAGTCATATCGACCAAGACACACCATTCATCTCCAGTATTGACTAAGAGGATTTGTTCATTCACTTTTCGAAAAATCAAAGACCAAACTCTACCAAAGAGAACCATCACAGGTAAAACAACTTATTGTGCACTAATTCTACAGAGTTTGGTGGAATGATATCTGAATGCTTGGATATACGCTACAAGACCAAAAGTATGTGGACACCTGCTCATCGAACATCTCATTTTAAAACGAGGGCACTATATATAGTGTATTATAGCAACAGTAGGACTTACCGGTCTTGCTGAGGTAAGTGTTTATCCATAGCCTCCAATCAAACAGACTTTTCTGCCATGACACAGTTGTTTGGCAGACAGTAGACCTGGGTACAAACCCCCGGGTTGGTCACACACTACAACTGCGTCAACCACATGTTGAAGTGCACCAAACGCCACCCACAAGGCTACGAAGCTAGGTAAGGCTTTCAGATGCTTGTATTGGTAGAGCATGACAACCGAAAGGAGTTTAAAAACAAATGGAAGGAAAGTTGGCAGTAAATGTGTGGAACTCAGCAGCTCTCTCTCCCGCTTTGATTCTGGCTGTAATTTTCATTTAACATAATTAATAAAAGTGCAGATACTGTTGCCCTATTGTTTCAAATGCTAACAGTAAATTATTCTGTGTGCGTCCCAAATGACACCCTATTCCCTACATATAGGGAATGGGGTGCCATTTGAGACACAGCCATTACGGTGTTTTTCGGAAGGTGATGGTGGTTATGGTCATTATGGATGGAAGGGCTCCAGATCAGAAACGGAATTGAAGAAATGTCCCATGCCTACAGTATTTCTAGACACTCTGTGTGACTCATCTTTTCAAAGAAGACGTCACACACACACACACACACACACACACACACACACACACACACACACACACACACACACACACACACACACACACACACACACACACACACACACACACACACACACACACACACACACACACACGCACACAGGTTCAGAAGCCGTTGGAGGCACACAGGTTCAGAAGCCGTTGGAGGCACCTGCCAGCCTGTCTGTCTAACTCGCTGAGAAGACGAAAGCTGCATCTGAGACGAACCATCGCTGCACATTGAGCCGTGTACAGCAGCTGAGCCCAGTCATCCTACAGACAGACAGTGAGAGGCATCCCACAGGGACTGTAAAAAGCATGCGCTCCTCCTCTTCTTCCTCTCTTCTCTTCCTCTCTTCTCTCATTCCCTCTGTCAACGGGATGACCTCAAACGGAAAGTGGCAAGTCCTGCTGTTACTCTTAGTTCGATTAAAGACAAATATCTTTTTGCAGTGTCAAGGCGTCGAAGCTTAGTGATGTGAACGAAGCTAATTTGCATACTACTTCCTGAGTAAAAAGAAAATGGCATACTACTTCCTGAGTTCTTTCTCTCTTAGGATGGAGGACTGGAGGAATGGAGGATTGGAGGGATGGAGGGATGTCGTTAGAGGAATGGAGGATTGGACGGATGTCGTTAGAGCAGCAACACCTGAAGGAATCAGTTCTGTCCTCCGGCACGTCAGACCCAACCCCCCCCCCCCCCCCCCACCCCAAATGATTAATGAGCAATACACAGTGTACACAGAGCCACATGTGAAGAAACCAGAGCAATGCAGAGTTCAGCCAGAACAACTTTGATTTCTGTTTGCTAGCCCAACAGTAAGGTTATGTGAACTGGCCCGAGACAAACATTTTCCAACATAGGAAAAAAACACAAGGACAACAAAGGTTTTCCCTGGTAAAAGACTCTTAAGGGCTTAGGGTTTAGGTTGAGTTGTGGGTTTGGTAATTAGATGGTTTGTTATTGTTAACGTTGCTGTAGCAGATGAAGGAAAGCAAAGCTCCGGGGGTTGAAATTAAGAAGAGAGGGAGGAAGCACCCCAAATGGCACCCTATTCCCTCCCTATACAGTGTAGGGGAGAGTGGGGCAAGTCGAGCAATTTTTTACATTCAGCATCACTACGTCAAAGGATACAGTATTCTTTCTAACAAAGATATCAAAGTTGAATTCATGGAATGGGAGTGTGGTCTACTGTATATCTTAAAAGTATGCCTACATTCAAGTATAGACATCTATGTTCAGCATCACTTACCCTTCCATTTCTTGACCAGTTGCCATTTCTTGACTAGTTGCCATTTCTTGACCAGTTGCCATTTCTTGACTAGTTGCCATTTCTTGACTAGTTGCCATTTCTTGACTAGTTGCCATTTCTTGACCAGTTGCCATTTCTTGACCAGTTGCCATTTCTTGACCAGTTGCCATTTCTTGACTAGTTGCCATTTCTTGACTAGTTGCCATTTCTTGACTAGTTGCCATTTCTTGACTAGTTGCCATTTCTTGACCAGTTGCCATTTCTTGACCAGTTGCCATTTCTTGACTAGTTGTCTGGGTCAGGGATGTTGTTTCAAGGTGTTTCAAGGTGCAGTTCCTAGGCAAGTTCACTGTATTTCAGGCTACAAAACCAATGAAAAATAATAGTGGCCAGTGATTCTATGTCTATGTATATAGGGTAGCAGCCTCTAAGGTGCAGGGTTGAGTAACCGTGTGGTAGCCGGCTAGTGATGGCATTTTAACAGTCTGATGGCCTTGAGATAGAAGCTGTTTTTCAATCTCTCGGTCCCAGCTTTGATGCACCTGTACTGACCTCATCTTCTGGATGACAGAGGGGTGAACAGGCCGTGGCTCGGGTGGTTGATGTCCTTGATTATCTTTTTGGTCTTCCTGTGACATTGGGTGCTGTAGGTTTCCTGGAGAACAGGCAGTGTGCCCCCGGTGATGCATTTGGGCAGACCGCACCACCCTCTGGAGAGCCCTATGGTTGCGGGCGGTGCAGTTGCTGTACCAGGCGGTAATACATCCCGACAGGATGCTCTCAATTGTGCATCTGTAAAAGTTTGTGAGGGTCTTCGGGGCCAAGCCAAATTTCTTCAGCCTCCTGAGGTTGAAGAGGTGCTGTTGTGCCTTCTTCCCCACACTGTCTGTGTGGGTGGACCATTTCAGATGGTCCGTGATGTGCACGCTGAAGGAACTTATAAAGCTTTCCACCTTCTCCACTGCTGTCCCGTCGATGTGGATAGGGGGCGTGGCTCCCTCTGCTGTTTCCTGAAGTACAAAATCAGCTCCTTCATTTTGTTGACGTTGAGGGAGAGGTTGTTTTCCTGTCACCACTCCGCCAGGGACCTCACCTCCTCCCTATAGGCCGTCTCGTCGTCGTTGGTAATCAAGCCTACTACTGTTGTGTCGTCTGCAAACTTGATGATTGAGCAGGAGGTATGTGTGGCCACGCAGTCACAGGGAGTACAGGAGGAGGCTGAGCACACACACTTGTGGGGGCCCCAGTGTTGAGGAAGTGGAGGTGTTGTTTCCTACCTTCAACACCTGGGGGTGGCCCGTCAGGAAGTCCAGAACCCAGGTGGACAGGGAGGAGTTCAGACCCAGGGTGGTGTTGAAGGCTGAGCTATGGTCAAATAACAGCATTCTGACGTAGGTATTTCAACAACAAAAAAAAAAGGCCGATAGCAACCACTACAGAATGTCCGGTCAGGACACGAATGAGGCGGATCACCAGGTTAAGGGGGGTTTAATGGAAGAAGATGTCCATATTCACATCACAAACGTCTGACCACTCATGGTTCAGATAACTGAGAATCATGTCCAATGAGAACTGACATTAACTATGATTCTGAAAGGAAAGAAGAGAAATAAAACATTTAGTCTATAGCACTGCTAGAATATGAAGGACATGGCTGTATAAGCTAGCACAGGTAAGTATACAAGGGCTATACACTACAACCGGGTATAGTGCCGACTCACATGACAATAGACTAAACAGCCTAGTGGACTTGTACACATGAAACTCAGGCAAATATGCTCAACTAAACACAACAGACAAATACACATAATATAATACAATGAGCATGAGCGATATATACACACACAATAGAAAATAGCCTAGCATCATAAAATGAGCAATGCTGATAAACTGCTAATCGCTCACAGTCATGCTAAATGCTCACCCATTTCAATGCAAAATGCTAACACTAGCGGGTGAGCGAACTAGCGAACAATCTCAACTTGTTAGCTGATACACAATAGACTGAACATCTCATAATATGACACAGATCTCAAAGCACTTGCATTTAGATGCACACACAATTAAACATTAGGCAGACCACGGGAGGATAGGTTCAGCAGGAGGAAAAACTGTGTTTTTGCTCATCAGGATAGGGAAAGCATGTTTCTGACCACACAGTGTGCTGGGGTCATACACTAACTGAAACTGAAGTCCCGGGAATCAAGGTCGCTGATAGGCTGAATGAGAAGTGGTGATAAATAATTGGCATGATCTTAACCAATAGGACACTAAGAAAAGTGGGGTCCTCTGAATGGGAGACTAAGCTGCCACACTAGAACTAACCAGAAGGGACGGCTAGAATCAGCTGACTGAAGCTGGACATTTGAACAAAGCCCGTAAAACTGTTTCATGAGATTCTTCATATGTTACTGACAGGCATGTGCCCATTAAGAAATGGACTGTTAAAACGGCCAAATCCCCATGGATAGATGATGGATGGAAAAAACGGTATGGTTTGGAGGGTTGAGGTTTAGGGAATGGCAAATAAGTCTGACAACACATCAGACTGGCAAACATACAGTAAATGAATAAATCACTTAACTAAACTAAAGAAAATGAAGAAGAGACTATACTATGTAACAAAGGTAAATTATATAAAGAATGATAGTAAAAAGCTCTGGAGTACTTTAATTGAAATTCTAGGCAGAAAAGCTAACTCGGCTCCAACCTTCATTGAGGATGATTGCTCATTCATAACAAAACCCTTTGATATTGCCAACCTCTTTAATAACCTTTTTGTTGACAAAATTAGCAAACTTAGGTATGACATGCAAACTTCATATTCATGCATAATGGACAAAATAATGAAAGACAAGCACTGTAGCTTTGAATTCGGCAAAGTTAGTGTGGACGAGGTGAACAAATGATTGATATCTATAAATAAGGACAAACCAACTGGAAACTACAATCTGGATGGTAAATTATTGAAGTTGGTAGCGGAATATATTGTGACTCCTATTCACCACATCTTCAATCTAAGCCTAGAAGAACGAGTGTGCCCTCAGGCCTGGAGGGAAGCAAGTTCATTCCGTTGCCCAAAAATAGCAAAGCACCCTTTAGTGGTTGAAACAGCAGACCGATCACCCTACTACTGGTGCTTAACAATCTTTGGGAGAAAAAAAACAGTGTTTGACCAAATGCAATGTTATTTTGACAGAAAACAAACTAACAACAGACTTTCAGGATGCTTATAGGAAAGGGCACTCGATATGCTCGGCACTGACACAAATGACTGATGCTTGGCTGAAAGAAATTGATAACAATTTGATTGTGGGAGCTGAGTTGTTAGACTTCAGTGCAGCCTTTAAATCATTGATCATAAGGAATTTCTGAAGAAAAGTAGGTGTTATGGATTATCATCCTCTGCCTTATCATGGGAGGACAGTTGCCTATCCAATACAGCACAGAGTGGTTTCTTTAATGGTAGACTCTCTAATGCAAATTTGGTTGAGTGGTATACCGCAGGACAGCTGGCTTGGACAATTATTGTTTTCAATGTTTACTAATGACCGTCCACTAATGTTGAATAAAGACGACTCAACATTATACACCCTTAATGTAGAGCTCCAGTCAGTTTTAGAATGGGTAACTAGCAATAGGCTGGTGCTAAACCCTGAACCTCACCTGGATTTAAAATGGAGTAATGTGGCTATTGAGCAAGTTGAAGAGACTAAACTGCTGGGTGTCACCCTAGATATCAAGCTATCATGGTCAAAACATATAGACTCAATGGTTACTAAAATGGGAAGAAGTATTTTTCATGAAAAGCCGTTGCTCTGCTTTCTTAATATCAGACTGGTCCTACAGGCTCTAGTTTTGTCGCGCCTGGACTAAATCAAATCAAATTAAATGTTATTTGTCACATGTGCTGAATACAACAGATGTAGTCGTTACAGTGAAATGAAAACTTACAAAAAATAAGTGTTAAGAAAGTATTTAGTTAATCAACTGAAGTAAACAATAAATAAATACAAATAAAAATGGGGGAAAAAATGAAAAATAACAAATAACTAAAGAGCAACAATAAAATAACAGTAACAAGGCTATATACAGGGGGTACCGGTACAATGTCAATGTGCGGGGGCACAGGTTAGTGGAGGCAATGGAGGTAATATGTACATGTAGGTAGAGGTAAAGTGATTAGGCATAAATAATAAACAGAGAGTAGCAGCAGCAAAGAAAATGGACGGGGGTGGGGGTGGGTCAATGCAAAAAGTCTGGGTAGCCATTTGGTTAGCTGTTCAGGAGTGTTATGACTTGGGGGTAGAAGCTGTTTAGAAGCCTCTTAGACCTAGACTTGGTGCTCCGGTACCGCTTGCCGTGTGGTAGCCGAGAGAACAGTCTATGACTAGGGTGGCTGGAGTCTTCGGCAATTTTTAGAGCTTTCCTCTGACACCGCCTGGTATAGAGGTCCTGGATGGCAGGAAGCTTGGCCCTAGTGATGTACTGGGCCGGACGCACTACCCTCTGTAGTGCCTTGTGGTCGCAGGCCGAGCAGCTGACATACAAGGCGGTGATGGAAACAGTCAGGATGCTCTCGATTGTGCAGCTGTAGAACTTTTTGAGGATCTGAGGACCCATGCCAAATCTTTTCAGTCTCCTGAGGGGGAAAAGGCGTTGTCGTGCGCTCTTCACAACTGTATTGGTGATGTGGACACCAAGGAACTTGAAGCTCTCAACCTACTCCACCACAGAGCCGTTGATCAGAATGGGGGCATGCTCAGCCCTCATTTTCCTGTAGTCCACCATCATCTCCTTTGTCTTGATCAAATTGAGGGGGAAGTTGTTATCCTGGCACCACACTGCCAGGTCTCTGACCTCCGCCCTACAGGCTGTCTCATCGTTATCGGTGATCAGGCATACATACCACTGTTGTGTTGTCGGCAAACTTTGTGTGGGAGTCGTGCTTGGCCATGCAGTCATGAGTGAACAGAGAGTACAGGAGGGGACTGAGCACGCACAGGGGTCCCAGTGTTGAGGATCAGTGTTGTTACCTACCCTTACCACCTGGGGCAGCCCATCAGGAAGTTCAGGATCAAGTGGCAGAGGGAGGTCCCATGTTCCTTAGCTTAGTAATGAGCTTTGAGGGCACTATGGTGTTGAACACTGAGCTGAAGTCAATGAATAGCATTCTCATGTAGATGTTCCTTTTGTCCATGTGGAAAAGGACAGTGTGCAGTGCAATAGAGATTGCGTCATCTGTGGATCTGTTGGGGCGGTATCAAATTGGAGTGGGTCTAGGATTTCTGGGATAATGGTGTTGATGTGAGCCATGAGGAGCCTTTCAAAGCACTGCCATTGTTCGGTTGTCATGTAGCATACTGCCCCAACAGATCCACAGATGACACAATCTCTATTGCACTCCACACTGTCCACTCACACCTAGAAAATCAAAGTAGATAATTGTAAGATTGTGTAATACATCAGTTGTGGTCTCTAAAAGCTCAAACACGAGGTCCTAAACCTGGCGTGAAAGTGCATTCA
The DNA here is from genome assembly GCF_021184085.1 of Oncorhynchus gorbuscha. NCBI lineage: Eukaryota > Metazoa > Chordata > Actinopteri > Salmoniformes > Salmonidae > Oncorhynchus > Oncorhynchus gorbuscha. Next base: position 16,555,579 of record NC_060196.1, on the reverse strand, counting down.
TGTCGCTAGTTCATCCATGTGCTATTTCATTCAGGTAGCTAGTTCATCCATGTTGCTAGTTCATCCATGTAGCTAGTTCATCAGTGTTGCTAGTTCATCAGTGTTGCTAGTTCATCCATGTAGCTAGTTCATCTATGTAGCTAGCTCATCTGTGTTGCTAGTTCATCCATGTAGCTAGTTAATCTATGTAGCTAGCTCATCTGTGTTGCTACTTCATCGATGTAACTAGTTCATCGGTGTTGCGAGTTCATCCATGTAGCTAGTTCACCCATGTAGCTAGTTCATCCGTGTTGCGAGTTCATCCATGTAGCTAGTTCATCCATGTACATAGTTCATCAGTGTTGCTAGTTCATCCATGTAGCTAGTTCATCAGTGTTGCTAGTTCATCCATATAGCTAGTTCATCCATGTAGCTAGTTCATCAGTGTTGCGAGTTCATCCATGTAGCTAGTTCATCAGTGTTGCTAGTTCATCAGTGTTGTGAGTTCATCCATGTAGCTAGTTCATCCATGTAGCTAGTTCATCCATATAGCTAGTTCATCCATGTAGCTAGTTCATCCATGTACATAGTTCATCAGTGTTGCTAGTTCATCCGTGTTGCTAGTTCATCCATGTAGCTAGTTCATCCGTGTTGCGAGTTCATCCATGTAGCTAGTTCATCCATGTACATAGTTCATCAGTGTTGCTAGTTCATCCGTGTTGCTAGTTCATCCATGTAGCTAGTTCATCCGTGTTGCGAGTTCATCCATGTAGCTAGTTCATCCATGTACATAGTTCATCAGTGTTGCTAGTTCATCAGTGTTGCTAGTTCATCCGTGTTGCTAGTTCATCCATGTAGCTAGTTCATCAGTGTTGCTAATTCATCCATGTAGCTAGTTCATCAGTGTTGCTAGTTCATCAGTGTTGCTAGTTCATCCCTGTAGCTAGTTCATCGATGTAGCTAGTTCATCGGTGTTGCGAGTTCATCCATGTAGCTAGTTCACCCATGTAGCTCGTTCATCCATGTAGCTCGTTCATCCATGTAGCTAGTTCATCCATGTAACTAGTTCACCCATGTAGCTAGTTCATCCATGTAGCTCGTTCATCCGTGTAGATAGTTCAACAGTGATGCTAGGTCATCAGTGTTGCTAGTTCAAACATGTAGCTAGTTCATCCATGTAGCTAGTTCATCCATGTTGCTAGTTCATCCATGTTGCTAGTTCATCCATGTAGATAGTTCATCCATGTAGCTAGTTCATCCTGGTTGCGAGTTCATCCGTGTTGCGAGTTCATCCATGTAGCTAGTTCATCAGTGTTACTAGTACATCCATGTAGCTAGTTCATCCATGTTGCTACTTCATCCATATAGCTAGTTCTTCTGTGTTGCTAGTTCATCCATGTAGCTAATTAATCTATGTAGCTAGTTAATCCGTGTTGCTACTTCATCCATATAGCTAGTTCATCTGTGTTGCTAGTTCATCCATGTAGCTAGTTCATCTATGTAGCTAGTACATCCGTGTTGCTAGTTCATCCGTGTTGCTAGTTAATCTATGTAGCTCGTTCATCTATGTAGCTAGTTCACCTGTGTTTATAGTTCATCTATGTAGCTAGTTCATCCGTGTTGATAGTTCATGCATATCAACTCAATATAGTGCATTTTTATTGTTACAGAGTGGAAATCATCATGCTTGGGGCGGCAGGGTAGCCTAGTGATTAGAGCGTTGGACTAGTAACCGGAAGGTTGCAAGTTCAAATCCCCGAGCTGACATGGTACAAATCTGTCGTTCTGCCCCTGAACAGGCAGTTAACCCACTGTGCCTAGGACGTCATTGAATATAAGAATTGGTTCTTAACTGACTTGCCTAGTTAAATAAAGGTTAAATAAAGGTTAAATAAAGAAAGCTGTAAAACAAGCAGGGGTATTTTTTACTAGGATTGCCAATTAGCTACATAATATACAGTGCATTCGGAAAGTATTCAGACCCCCTGACTTTTCCAAAATAAATTATGTTACAGCCTTATTCTAAAATTGATTAAATTGTTTGTTTTTCTCATCAATATACACACAATACCACATAATGACTGCTTAACTGCTTTTTAGACATTTTTGCAAATGTATTCAAACTAAAAAACAGAAATACCTTATTTACATAAGTATTCAGACCCTTTGCTTGAGACTTGAAATTGAGCTCAGGTGCATCCTGTTTCCATTGACCATCCTTGAGATGTTTCTACAACTTGATTGGAGTCCACTTGTGGTAAATTCAATTGATTGGACGTGATTTGGAAAGGCATACACCTGGCTATATAAGGATGGAGAGCATCGCTGCACAGCTATTTTCAAGTCTCTCCAGAGATGTTAGAAGTCTGGGCTGGGCCACTCAAGGACATTCAGAGGACATTCAGAGTCTTGTCACTTGTCACTTGTCTTGTATGTGTGCTTAGGGTCGATGTCCTGTTGGAAGGTGAACCTTCGCCCCAGTCTGAGGTCCTGAGCATTCTGGAGCAGGTTTTCATCAAGGATCTCTCTATACTTTGCTCCATTCATCTCTCCCTCTATCCTGACTAGTCTCCCAGTCCCTGCCGCTGAAAAACATCTCCACAGCATGATGCTGCCACCACCATGCTTCACCATAGGGATGGTGCAGGGTTTTCTCCAGATGTGACGCTTGGCATTCAGGCCAAAGAAATCAGTATTGGTTTCATCAGAACAGAGAATCTTGTTTGTCATGGTCTGAGAGTCTTTAGGTGTCTTTTGGCAAGCTCCAAGCTGTCTGTCATGTGCCTTTTACTGAGGAGTGGCTTCCGTCTGGCCACTCTACCATAAAGGCCTGATTTGTGGAGTGCTGCAGAGATTGTTGTCCTTCTGGAATGTTCTCCCATCTCCACAGAGGAACTCTGGAGTTCTGTCAGAGTGGCCAGCAGGTTCTTAGTCACCTCCCTGACCAAGGCCCCATATACGTAGAATGTATGCACACATGATTGTAAGTCGCTTTGGATAAAAGCGTCTGCTAAATGGCATATATTATTATTATTATTACTCAGTTTTGCCGGGCGGCCAGCTCTAGGCAGAGTCTTGGTGGTTCCAAACTTTTTCCATTTAAGTATGATGGAGGCCACTGTGTTCTTGTGGACCTTCAATGCTGCAGAAATGTGTTGGTACTCTTCCCCAGATCTGTGCCTCAACACAATCCTGTCTCAGAGCTCTACGGACAATTCCTTCGACCTCATGGCTTGGTTTTTGCTCTGACATGCACTGTCAACAGTGGGACCTTATATAGACAGGTGTGTGCCTTTCCAAATCATGTCCAATCAATTGAATTTACCCCAATAGAGTTGATGTGTGCCATGACCAGCCTTTCAAGGCACTTCGTTATCACAGAAATGAGTTCTACAGGGTTGCAGAATGCCTTTGAGTTTTTGGGAACAGGAATGATGGTAGTCACCTTGAAACGTGGAGATTACAGACTGGGACAAGGAGAGGTTGGAAATGTCTGTGAAGACACCTGCCAGCTACTCTGCACATGCCTGGACATGCCCTAGAATGCCGTCTGGCCGTGCGATCTTACGAGTGGTTCAACCTTACGAGGTTGAAAATGTCTGTGAAGACGCCTGCCAACTGGTCTGCACATGCCCGCACCTGCCCTGGAGTTCCGTATGGCCGTGCAGCCTTAAGAGTGTTGACCCATTTAAAAACCATATGTCAGCCTTGGAGAGAGAGATCACCCAGTCCTCCGGATCAGTATGGGCCCTCGTGTTGTTTTTGTCGAAGTGTGCATTAAAGGCATTGAGTTTGTCTGGTAGAGAGGCAATGTTGTGCCGATCACGACTAGGGCTTCCTTTGTCGTCCCTAACGTACTGTAGCCTCCACCACATGCGCTGAGCATTGGATACAGTATATTATAATTCCACCTTGTTCCCTTGGGTCGTAGCGGGACTTCTGGTACACGTTTGTGTCCTCAGCCATAGCTTCACGGTTGGCTGGGATAGCCCTGTGAGCTGTGTGTGTGCGTATATATATGTGTGTGTGTGTGTCAGTGTATGATTGGAATCCATGGAACATTCATACATCTCTCTCCCTTATGGCTGTTTCATGTTTAAACGCTGGGATGCTGGGCGAGCGAGAAAGCGAGCCAAGTGTGAGCCGTTTCATCTAAGTGCAGACACTCCAAATCCCAATCCCCTCCCATATCCACCAAGTCTTGCCTGGAGAGGGAGTGGGTCTTGGAATGAGTGATGGGGTATATTGGGTTGGAGAAAGGTTGAATCATAGAAGGACAGAGGGTGCACCCGTCTTCTGAAATAATCCACGTATTAGGGCACAGACTTTTTCAAACAGATCTTTAAATGAGATTTGCCTGGCTAGACAACATCAGAGCCAGCCATGGTGCGATGCTCGTGTTGTTTTGTATATTTCAAGCTTTATCGATCGGACCCGCTTGTCATAGATTTTTGGGGCCCTGGCAATCACAGAGCAGGTGTCTAAAGGAGTTAGACAATATTGCTCCGTTCATTTCGGCTAACAAGTCATTAATGAACCGGGTCGAAATAGCCACCTGTTTTTTTTTCATTTACTGTGAACCTTCGGAATGTGAGTTTATTCTTTGCGTGGTGCCTCATGTTTCTGATTCACCTTTCTTCTTGCTCCAGATCAGACAGATGTACCACCAGGCAAGACTTTTGTAAAAGTCACAAAATGCCACTGCTGTGTCTTATCATTTCACAGTTGCAAACACAAGTCAGCTTCATAACGACTATATCACGTCGGGGTCGCCAAAACCGAGTTCACAATTCTGTACCCTGACAGTCACAAAAGACGAAAGCGTGACTGGTGGATTCTAATCTTTAAAAAGCATTTGGGCACTCTTGACATTAATTCAGAGTGTTAAAAGAAAGTAGAAGGGAAGAAAGGGAAGAGAATGGAGAGGGGATGATGAGGAGTTGGACGGAGATCAGTCACTCCTCTCGCTCTCCCCATCTCCGCTCTATAAAAGTTGTTTCTTTATCCCTCCCTCCCTCCTTCCCTCACACTGTCTTCAGCATCCTCAGATAAAACCACAGACGGACTGGATGGATGGACCCTTCTCGGCCATCGTCCCAAATGGCACCATATTCCCTATGCATTGCACTAACTCGACCAGCCCTATCGGCCCTGGTCAAAAGTAGTGCACTGCACAGGGAATATCCCTCTGTCTTCAACACCATCAACACGAGGGTGGTTTTCAATTTTCTCTCTCTCTCTCGCCCTCTCTCTCGCCCTCTCTCTCTCTCGCCCTCTCTCTCTCTCGTCCTCTCTCTCGCCCTCTCTCTCTCTCGCCCTCTCTCTCGCCCTCTCTCTCTCTCGCCCTCTCTCTCGCCCTCTCTCTCTCTCGTCCTCTCTCTCTCTCGTCCTCTCTCTCGCCCTCTCTCTCGCCCTCTCTCTCGCCCTCTCTCTTAACCCCTTCTCCCTAGCCATTCATCTTTTGGTTCCAAATCCAAATCAAATTTTAGGCCAGGGTTGGTATGGAATTGGACATTGGTTTCGAGTCAGTGTTCGCATGTCTGGAGGTTCTGAATTGTTGTGTAAAATATTAAATTATTGCCAGGTTGGTTTTCACAGCTGTTCCATAAGGTGTTCATTACTGTAAGCTGTAAGGTATCCTTTGATGGTATGTATTTGTTCCATACATTTTTGTATCCTAGGACCAACAATAGATACATTTCAATTCAACCACAAGGGTGTACTAGTGAGGTATGAGAGATAGAAAAAAAATTGTCATAGAGGACGAGTGAAATGATATTATTTCAGTGTAGCTAAGGAAAGGGCAGGTTGAAATAAAGACATGACAGCCAGACAAGCCAGCGTATGAATCAAATGGATTTGCATATGAATGGAGTGGAAATGAGCTGACTTTGTGAGGTCACGAAGTCAAGCAGATTACGCGTTTTCTTTGCCATTTCCGAAACGTAGCAAAGTTTAAGACACGGATTTCATGTTGTCGATATTCAGCCTGGTTTGCATAGCGACGATGAGAAGAACATCAATTAGGCTGTAATGATCTCCAACATTGTAATCATTAGGTCATCACACCGTTGATATAGCAACGGACGCTAATAGTTTATCGAAACCCATTGTGACGTAAAGGGGGACACTATTTGGCCCGGGGGACATTATTTGGCATGGCAGGCCCTCAAATCCTCTAAAAGTTCTACATCTGCACCACTGAGGACATCTTGACTGGCTGCATCCCCGCTTAATACGACAACTGCAAGGCACACGACCGCAAGGCGCTACAGAGGGGAGTGAGTACAGCCCAGTACATCACTCTGGCCGAGCACCCTGCCGTCCAGGACCTCTATAGTAGGCAGAGGAAGGCCCCAAAAAATGTCAAATATTCCAGCCACCCGAGCCATAGGCTGTTGCAGTTTACATGTACATGTACTGTATACGTGAGTCATTTAGCCGACACGCTTATCCAGAGTGAATTACAGTCAATGCGTTCATCTTCAGATAGCTAGGTGAGAGAACCACATATCACAGTCATAGTAAGCACATTTTTCCTCTTTAAAGTAGCTAGCAGCAGAGATGGTAATTGGGAAGTGCTGAGTGTTAGTTTTGCTACCGCAGGACAAGCGGTGTCAGTGTCTGGAACCAACAGGACCCTGCACAGCTTCTGATCCTAAGCCATAAGACTGCTAAACGAGAGACGGCGAAATAGCTCATCAAATACCTACCCGGTCTACCTGCATGAACTAACTCTCTTGCACTGACTATGCACACACACACTGAACTCCACCCACACACTCGCACATGCTTACACTGACACCCCAATGCACACATACACACTACATACGCCCACACACACACACACACATAACACGCGCGCACACATGCATCCTGACGCTACACACACACACTTTCACACCACATACACTGCTGCGACAGCTCAGTCTATTATTTATCCTGTTGCCTAGTTACTTTACCCCTACTTATATGTGCATAGCTTCCTCAAATACCTTGTACCCCTGCACATCGACTCGGTACTGGTACTCACTGTATGAAGCCATGTTTTTCTTTTTTTTTACTAGTTTCTGTGTTATTCGTTGTTGTTCTCTGTGTATTTATTTCTCGTGTCACTGTTCCTTTCACGGCCCACACGGTTCTGCGACTACATGTGTCTTAAAACGAACGAATGTCAGCCCTGACTGGCTCCGGTTTGTATTAAAGCCTTACTGCTAAAGTAAAGCAAACAAACAGGAAACACTAGCACCATTACACAACCTGGTCATAATGCTCAATGGATATAGTCATAGATGTTTATGAGTAACTTATAAGCACTTTGTCATACATTATAATGCATTGTGTATAGCTCATAAGTTGTTAGAAATGTGTTGATAATGCATTATGAAGATGGTAAATAAAATATCCAAGATTGTTTACGTGTCCCTCATACTCGATAGTAGCGTGGCAATCAGCACAGTGAGATGACACGCTGCATAATGAATGGTGCAAGTCATTGGACAAAATGTCACTAGACAAATTTAATTGATTAAATTGAAAGCAGCAGATCAATCACTAGGAGAGTTGACTGAATAGTGTCTAATGCGCATCCCAAATGGCACCGTATTCCCTACGTAGTACACTACGTTTGACCAAAAGTGCTCAAAAGTAGTGCAGCATTTAGGGAACATGGTGTCATTTGGGACGCAATCCTAGTGTGATCTGTCTCAGTGTTCCCTGCTCTTCCTGGCTTTATCTGGCTTCGACTAATGAAGAAGGCCTAATACACCCTACATGTACAAAACTATTCCCATTGGGTTAATTGACAATCATTTGTTAAGGCACATTCCTTAAGTGGACATGTCTCTGAATAGGAAATGAGGCAGACAAAGTCTCAAATTGAATGGATTACAAAGATTCCCCTCATAGAACGCATATTAGGGGGAAAATAATGAGTTACTCAGCAGGACACTACAAAGAGTCCTCTTCGTATGTACTATAATGTACTATACCTAATTTACTAAATTATAATGTACTTAAAGGCCACATGAGTGCAAATATTCCCTGACCAAAAATATTTGTATTGTCACATACACCGGATCGTTACAGTGCATTTGATCGTTTTACAGGGTCAGCCACAGTAGTATGGCACCCCTAGAGCAAATGAAGTGCCTTGCTCACCTTGGGGATTCAAACCACGAATGGTTTAGTTACTGGCCTGAAACGCTAACCACTAGGCTACCTGCCACTCTAACAGACACATCTGTGTTGCACAAATGCCTGCTAAAACCTCTAGCTCAACTGCTGTGTGCGGCTCTGTTGGTCTCCCATCCAGCCAGAGGCTGTTAGCTAATGGTTGTGGTGGTTTCTCTCCATTTGACAGAAACAAAGCGGTCCTTTGGCCATTTCAAAAACTCTCTCCCATTTGAATGCCTCACAGGTTTAATCAATCCCCTTTACGCATACAGCCCTCACATGGTTAGCGGGGTAATTAGCCCAAAAATGCTAATTGTAGCATTACGAGTTAGTGCCCTGCCCTGCCGTGCTTTACAGCATATAGACCACCATAGAAGTCTTTGGGGAGCAGATCTGGGTTCAAATAGTATTGGTTTTTGTTGAAATGCTTAGAGTATTATATTGAGCCTTCCTGGAGTGCCAGGTGGGCAGGGTTTACATTTTTGGGAGTATTCTGTTGGTTCCATTGCACCAGAGAAGCTCAATTAAGCACAGCTAAGGTATTTGAAAGAAAACAAATCATATTTAAACGCATGTCTGCACTAACGCTTTCTTGCAAATACTATTGAGTGGGTTTTACAGCAAATGTTTGGACATGAGAAGGATCGGCCAAAAGACCTCAGCGGGCGATGCTGTTTTGTATTTATCCAAGTAATGGGAGTTTAAACAAAATGTGGAGGGCGGCGGATCAGCTCAGAGTTGAACTCTGACCCTAGCGAGATTTGCCCATCAACATTTCCCTCAGAGGCCTGACACGGTGGAATTCAGAGCATTCAGTTGGGAGGCTCCAGACCGTGGCTCCAGATTGCAGTACTGGACCTTCACCCCATCACTGGGACACATTTTAGTTATAGCTTCATATGAACCCATTCTCTAGAGTTCACTGACTAGGAGCAGAAACATGTTGTACTAAAAGGGGCCCATTTGAGGCCACATGTCACATTTATATTTAATCTCTATAGTACAGTCTGTTCTAGCAATTCGTGCAAGTCTACGGCCTGTCATGATGCAGCTACTGGAATAACCACCTATAACCATCTATGAGATAGGTCTGCTGTGACACTTCACACACACAGACAGACACACACAGACACAAACACAGACACATACACAGCTATGTCTTACTACACATCTGTGAGGTGTCGCAATCAAAATCCTATTCTCTAAACCTAACCCTGAAGCTAAAAATGAACCTTGAACGCACACACGCGCACACGCACACACGCACACACGCACACACACACACACACACACACACACACACACACACACACACACACACACACACACACACACACACACACACACACACACACACACACACACACACACACACACACACACACACACACACACACACACACACACACACACACACACTGCTATTTACACTAAGTGAGCCACAGAGGACACCAGCTAAGCTGATGTTGCACCCCCGAGCTATTTATCTTGTGACACACACACACACACACACACACACATCTCGCACAGAGCTTTGTTCACGGTCCCTGCGCTGCAATGACGCTGATTAGCCATCAAGAGTTTAACCAGTTATGCAACTGTTCACCAAACCGTGCAGTGTAGTAATTACCACGCCTTGGGCTGTTCAAGCCACACACACACTAAATCTGACTTTCCCGAAGTTTGGCAGAGGGTTATATATGCAGTTCTAGAGAAAAACTCAACTATACACGGCTATTACTTGATTATATAATCGCTTCGGTCCCAGCGATATCCATTGGTGATGGTATTGTACCGGTGCGCACCACATGCACAATCTCCCAAGTCAGTTTGGTGACAGTAACTTGGAAGGACAATGAATATTTGAAGTGAAATACTTAATGATTGGATGGCTACCTTGAGAAAGGACTCATGCTATAATGGGAGCACGAGGGAAAGCTATATCCCTGGTATTCCATGTGATTCTATATTCTTCACAACGGAACTAAATAAAATATGATGTGCTTTTCTCCCTCACTGCCAAAGTGTGCCTGCCTGGTCTCCCACATTCGCACTGGCAAGCTGCTTTTCTGAGCCCATTTTCTCTCCATTCCTCATTGGCACGTACATTTTTTGACGTTCATATTCATTTGTTGCCATTTGAATCCCAGATTTCCCCTTTAACTGAGATGACTTAATAACCCCTATCATCAGGTTTTGATTTTGATTTTTGATTTAGCTAGGCAAGTCGGTTAGGAACAAATTGTTATTTACAATGACGGCCTCGGAACAGTGGGTTAACTGCTTGTTCAGGGGCAGAATGACAGATTTGTACCTTGTCAGCTCGGGGATTCCATCAAGCATCCTTTCGTTCCCCAGAAACATCTTTGTGTTTTCAAGTGAAATCAAATCACATGTTATTGGTCACATACACATGGTTAGCAGATGTTATTGCGAGTGTAGTGAAATGCTTGTGCTGCTAGTTCTGACAGTGCAGCAATATCTATCAGTAATCTAACAATTCCACAAATACCTAATACACACAAATATAAGTAAAGGAATGGAATAAGAATATATAAATATACATGTATGGATGAGCAATGACAGAGCGGCATATGCAATAGATAGTACAAAAATACAGTATATACATATGAGATGAGTAATGCAAGATATGTAGACATTATGGAATTATTAAAGTGAATACTGATCCATTTATTAAAGTGGCCAATGATTTCAAGTCTGGCAGCAGCCTCTTTATGTTAATTATCGCTGATTAATGGCCTTGAGATAGAAGCTGTTTTTCAGTCTCTCTGTCCCAGCTTTGATGCACCCGTACTGACCTTGCCTTCTGGATGGTAGCGGGGAGAACAGGCAGTGGCCCGGGTGGTTGATGTCCTTGATGAACTTTGTGGCCTTCTTGTAACATCAGGTGCAGTAGGTATCCTGGAGGGCACGTAGTTTGCCCCCGGTGATGTGTTGTGCAAACCTCATCACCCTCTGGAGAGCCCTGTGGTTGTTTGCTGTCCAGTTGACGTACGAGACAGTGATACGCAGTGAAAAGTTTAAGGGTTTTGGGTGATAAGCCAAATATCTTCAGCCTCCTGAGGTTGAAGAGGCGCTGATGCGCCTTCTTCGCCACACTGTCTGTGTGGGTGGACCATTTCAGTTTGTCAGACGAGGAACTTAAAACTTTCCAACTTCTCCACTGCTGTCCCGTCTATGTGGATAGGGGGGTGCTCCCTCTGCTGTTTCCTGAAGTCCATGATCATCTCCTTTGTTTTGTTGACGTTGAGTGAGAGTTTGTTTTCCTGACACCACACTCCGTGTTACGTTGTTGGTAATGAAGCCTACTACTGTTGTGTCGTCTGCAAACTTGATGATTGAGTTGGAGGCCTGCATGGCCACACAGCATGGGTGAACAGGGAGTACAGGAGGGGGCTGAGCATGTACCCTTGTGGGGATCAGCGAAGTGGAGATGTTGTTTCCTACCTCCACCACCTGCGGGCGGCCAGTCAGGAAGGGCTTCAACCTTAGTGATGATCTTGGAGTGTACTTTGGTGTTGAATGCTGAGCTATAGTCAATGAACAGCATTCTTACATAGATATTCCTCTTGTCCAAATGGGATAGGGCAGTGTGCAGTGTGTTGGCGATTGCATCATCTGTGGACCTAGTGGGGCGGTAAGGAAATTGAAGTGGGTCTAGGGTGACAGGTAAGGTGGAGGTTATATGATCCTTGACTAGTCTCTCAAAGCACTTCATGATGACAGAAGTGAGTGCTACGAGGCGGTAGTCATTTAGTTCAGTTACCTTTGCTTTCTTGGATACGGGAACAATGGTGGCCATCTTGAAGCATGTGGGGACAGCAGATTGGGATAGGGAGAGATTGATTATGTCCGTAAACCCTCCAGCCAGCTGATCTGTGCATGCTCCAAGGACGCGGCTCGGGATGCATGTCAGAGCCGGCAGCCTTGCGAGTTTTAACACGTTTAAACGTCATACTCACGTCGGCTACGAAGAAGGAGAGCCCACAGTCCTCGGTAGCGGGCCGCGTCGGTGGCACTGTGTTATCCTCAAAGTGAAGAAGGAGAGCCCACAGTCCTTGGTAGCGGGCCGCGGCGGTGGCACTGTGTTATCCTCAAAGTGAAGAAGGAGAGCCCACAGTCCTTGGTAGCGGGCCGCGTCGGTGGCAAAGTGTTATCCTCAAAGTGAAGAAGATAGTTTGTCTGGAATCAAGACGTCAGTGTCCGTGACGTGTCTGGTTTTCCTTTTGTAGTCCGTAATTGTTTGTAGACCCTGCCCTATACTGTCACGTTCTGACCTTAGTTCCTTTGTTTTTGTCTTTGTTTTAGTATGGTCAGGGTGTGAGTTGGGGTGGGCATTTCTGTGTTTGGCCTGGTATGTTTCTCAATCAGAGGCAGCTGTTAATCATTGTCCCTGATTGAGAACCATACTTAGGTAGCCTGGTTTCACCTTTGAGTTGTGGGTGTTTATTTTCCGTTTCAGTGTTTGCACCATTCGGGACTGTTTCGGGTTTTCATTTTGATTCTCTTGTTCTTTTGTATTTTGTATTCAGTCTCATAAAATTATATTATGGATACATACCGCGCTGCATTTTGGTCCTACGATCCTTCCTACTACTCCTCCTCGTCAGACCGTTACAGACCGTTACACATACAGTACGTCGCATGTCTGAGTCTTTATACTGGCATTTGGCTTGTTTACGGAGGAAATAACTACACTGTTTTGTATTTGGCCATATTCCCAGTCACCTTTCCATGGTAAAATGAGGTGGTTCGCGCAGTGGAACTTGCCATGTTCAAATCTGAGTGGGCGTAGAACCAGCAAGCAGGGTAGAACGTGTAAAATGGTATTTCCACAGCTTATTTTCAATTCTGGCTAGCTGACTTGCCAGTTATAGTGTGGAGGAGAAATTATAACTACTCACAATGACACAAGGAAAAGTGGATATTGAATTAAAAAACGGTTTCTCAAGGTGGAAAGGGAAACAGTCTACAATCCTGTCGGTGTAAATGGATATTTCAGATTCAGAAGGAAATACTCACCGGTGAGCAAAAGGTGACCCTGAGTAAAGTGACTGTCAGTGAAGCGGTTAAGAGGACAATCTATACATTCATTAAAAACAAATCAGTGTCACAGTGTGTCACACACACACACACACACACAATCACTAGACTAGAAGGGGAGTGGGAAGCACAGAGACGTTGTTTCCCCTCAATTGTCTTTCCTTGATTCCTCTCTCATCCTCGCTAACCTCCCTCACAAGACGCATTGGAGGTCCGAGGTCCCTCCTCTCCGAACTTCTCCAGCTCTGAATTACAGAGCTGAGGACATTATGAGAGACAATTGAGAAACATCCACTGGCCCTCAGAATGGTTTTTCTTTTAGAGTATGGACGTGTCCAGCGTGAGAAAAGGAGCCGTCCGGGCCCCTCGCGATCCTCCGAGGACACAGAGTACACAGAGTGGGCCCCAGGAGATTTATTCTCTGTAAACTGGGATTCCGCTCCACAATCAACTGGGAATTACATACGGTGTCAACTAGGGGCCAAAGGATGCAGTGTGTGTGTGTGTGTGTGTGTGTGTGTGTGTGTGTGTGTGTGTGTGTGTGTGTGTGTGTGTGTGTGTGTGTGTGTGTGTGTGTGTGTGTGTGTGTGTGTGTGTGTGTGTGTGTGTGTGTGTGTGTGTGTGTGTGTGTGTGTGTGTGTGTGTGTGTGTGTGTGTGTGTGTTTTTCTATACAGATGTGAGGGGAAAATAAACCATAATTACCAAGTCTCCTTTCCCGAACTTCCACTCGGCAATCACTCATGTGATTTAGCTAAAAGTGCAATAGTCTAGTCATCCACAATCAGATAGGGGACAGGCACAGTTGCCACACCTCACACAGTAAACGTCTCCTCAGTTGCTTACTAGGGAGAGAGACCGACATCAATATTCAAATGAACATGTTCACAGTATACAGGGCCCTACACCCCGTTAACATAGTGGCAGGTGAGCAGGAAAACCTAAATGTGTATTTTGCTGCGTAGCTGGAGGCCACAGTGCTAATCTAGATGGAAAATCTCTCTACCTGACTGGCTGATGTAGCAGAAAGCAGCAGTGTTGACATTCAGAGGGTCAGGGGGAAGCCACAGAGCGGTGGTGGTGGAGTGTGTACTGTGTGTGTGCGTGCGTATCACCATATATCATTTATGGGGCAAAAAATCATTATTTGATCACTGGATGTGATATTGCTTTCTACCTTTTCTGAGAAAAAATATCTACAGTGCCTTCAGAAAGTATTCACACCCCTTGACCTTTCCAATTTTTGTTGTGTTACAGACTGAATTTAAAATGGACTAAATTTAGATTTTATGTCACTGGCCTACACACAATACCCCATAATGTCAAAGTGTGAATGATGTTTTAAGAACCGTTTCCAAATTAACTAAAAATCTGAAATGTCTTGTGTTTAAGTATTCAACCCCTTTGTTATGGCAAGCCTAAATAAATTCAGTAGTAAACATGTGCTTAAAAAGTGTCATAAGTTGCATGGACTCTGTGTGCAAAAATAGTGTTTAACACCATTTGTTAATGACTATCTCATCTATGTACCTCACACATACAATTACCTGTAAGGTCCCTCAGTCGAGCAGTGGATTTCAAACACAGATTCAACCACAAAGACCAGGGGGACTTTCCAAAGAAGGATGGCTATTGGTAGATGAGTAAAAAAAGCAGACATTGAATAGCCCTTTGAGCATGATAAAGTTATCAATTACACTTTGGATGGTGTATCAATACACCCAGTCACTACAAAGATACAGGCGTACTTCCAAATTCCGATGCCAGAGTGGAAGGAAACCGCTCAGGGATTTCACCATGATGATAATGGTGACTTTAAAACAGTTACAGAGTTTAATGTCTATGATTGCTAACCTAAATGACAGAGTGAAAAGAAAGAAGCCTGTACAGAATAAAAATATTCCAAAACATACATCCTGTTTGCAATAAGGCACTGAAGTAAAAC